>NC_054467.1:57951262-58146262 GCF_017639515.1 Carcharodon carcharias | reverse complement strand
GAGAGTGTGCCTGTGAGAGAGAGAGAGTGTGTGTGTGAGAGAGAGTGTACGTGTGAGAGAGAGAGAGAGAGTGTACGTGTGAGAGAGAGAGAGTGTGCGTGTGAAAGAGAGAGAGTGTGCCTGTGAGAGAGAGAGAGTGTGTGTGTGAGAGAGAGTGTGCGTGTGAGAGAGAGAGAGTGTGTGTGAGAGAGGGAGAGTGTTTATGAGATAGGGAGAGTGCGCGTGAGAGAGAGAGAGTGTGCATGTGAGAGAGAGAGTTTGTGCAGGTGAGAGAGAGAGTGTGCATGTGAGAGAGAGAGAGAGCACGTGTGTGAGAGAGAGAGAGAGCACATGTGTGAGAGAGAGAGAGAGCGTGTGTGAGAGAGAGAGAGAGCGTGTGTGAGAGAGAGAGAGCGCGCGTGTGAGAGAGAGAGAGAGTGCATGTGAGAGAGGGAGAGTGCGTATGAGATAGGGAGAGTGTGCGTGAGAGAGAGAGTGTGCATGTGAGGGAGAGAGTTTGTGCAGGTGAGAGAGAGAGAGAGCACGTGAAAGAGAGAGATTGCACGTGAGAGAGAGAGGGCGCGTGAGAGAGAGAGGTTGTGTGCGTGAGAGAGAGTATGCGCGTGAGAGAGAGTGTGCGCGTGAGAGAAAATGCATGTGTGAGAAAGAGAGTATGCATGTGATAGATAGAGAGTGTGTGGGTGAGAGAAAGAGAGTGTGCATGTGAAAGAGAGTGTGTATTTGAGAGAGAGAGAATGCGTTTGAGAGAGAGAGAGAGAGCGCTTGTGAGAGAGAGAGAGCGCGCGTGTGAGAGAGAGATAGAGAATGCGTGTGAGAGAGGGAGACTGCGTATGACAGAGAGAAAGTGCCGTGAGAGAGAGCGAGAGTGTGTTTGCCTGTGAGAGAGAGAGTGGGCGTGTGAGAGAGAGAGAGTGTGTGCATGTCAGGGAGAGAGTGTGCATGTGAGAGAGAGTGCATGTGTGAGAGAGAGAGAGAGAGCACATGTGTGAGAGCGAGAGAGAGTGTGTGTGAGAGAGAGAGTGTGTGTGTGAGAGAGAGTGTGCGCATGTGAGAGAGAGAGAGTGTGCACATGTGAGAGAGCGACTGTGCGTGTGAGAGAGAGAGAGCGCGTGTGAAAGAGAGAGAGAGAGAGAGTGCATGTGAGAGAGATTGAGAGAGAGAGGGCGTGGGTGAGAGAGCGAGTGTGTGAGAGAGAGGGAGAGCATGTGTGTGAGAGAGAGAGAAAGCACGTGTATGATACAAAGAGAGCGAGCGCATGTGTGCGAGAGAGAGAGAGTGCGTGTGAGAGAGAGAGAGAGAAAGAGAGAGTGCACGCGGGTGAGAGAGATAGAGCGCATGTGTGTGAGAGAGACAGAGCATGTGTGAGAGAGAGAGACAGCGCGTGTGAGAGAGTGAGAGAGCACATGCGAGAGAGGGAGGGAGCGCGCAAGTCAGAGAGAGCGAGTGTGAGAGCGCATGTGAGAGAGAGCATGTGTGAGAGAGAGAGCGCGTGTGAGAGAATGAGCGCGTGTGAGAGTGAGAGAGAACACGTGTGAGATAGAGAGAGAGAGCAAGAGCGCGTGTGAGAGAGAGAGACAGAGCGCGTGTGAGAGAGAGAGTGCACGTGAGAGAGAGAGAGAGCGCGTGAGAGAGAGAGTGAGGGCGCATGAGAGAGAGAGATTGTGAGGATAAGAGAGAGTGTGCGCGTGAGAGAGAGAGTGTGCGCGTGAAAGAGAGAGTGCGCGAATGAGAGAGAAAATGCGTGTGTGAGAAAGAGAGTGTGCATGTGAGAGAGACAGTGTGCGTGCGAGAGACAGAGAGTGTGCGTGTGAAAGAGCGAGAGTGTTCCTGTGAGAGAGAGAGAGTGTGCATGTGAGAGAGAGTTTGCATGTGAGAGAGAGAGAGAGTGTGCGTGTGAGAGAGAGACAGTGTGCATGAGAGAGAGTGCACATGTGCAAGAGAGATTCCGATTGTGCGAGAGAGCGTGCACATGAGAGAGGGAGGGAGTGCGTGAGAGAGGGAGAGAGTATGTGAGAGAGGGAGAGTGTGTGATTGAGAGAGAGAGCCAGAGAACGTGAGAGAGGTAGAGAGAGTGCGTGAGAGAGGGAGAGAGAGCGCTTGAGAGAGGGAGAGAGTGCGCGTGAGAGAGAGAGTGTGCACGTCTGAGAGAGAGAGAGAGAGATAGAGCATGTTAGAGACTGCGGGAGAGAGGGCGTGTGTGAGAGAGCGAGTGTAAGAGAGAGAGACAGCGCGTGTGTGAGAGAGAGAGAGCACATGTGTGTGAGAGAGAAAGAGCGCATGTGAGAGAGAGAGAGCGCGCGTGTGAGAGAGAGATAGAGAGTGCATTTGAGAGAGGGAGAGTGCGTATGAGAGAGTAAGAGTGCGCTTGAGCGAGAGAGTGTGCGTGAGAGAGAGAGAGAGTGCACGTGATAGAGAGAGGGCACATGAGAGAGAGAGATTGTGCGCGTGAGAGAGAGTGTGCATGTGAGAGAGAGAGAGAGAGTGTGCGTGTGAAAGAGAGTCAGTGTTCATGAGAGAGAGAGCGCATGTGTGAGAGAGCAGATGTGAGAGATAGACTGGGCGTGTGATATAGAGAGAGTGTGTGTGGGAGAGAGAGAGTGTGTGTGAGAGAGAGAGAGAGAGTGCGTGTGAGAGAGAGAGAGAGTGTGCGTGTGAAAGAGAGTCAGAGTTCATGAGAGAGAGTGCACATGTGCAAGAGAGATTCCGCATGTGCGAGAGAGCGTGCACATGAGAGAGGGAGGGAGTGCGTGAGAGAGGGAGAGAGCATGTGAGAGAGGGAGAGTGCGCGTGTGAGAGAGAGAGTGAGCACGTGAGAGAGGTAGAGAGAGCGCGTGAGAGAGGGAGAGAGAGCATGTGAGAGAGCGAGAGTCCGTGTGAGAGAGAGAGTGAGCGTGAAAGAGAGAGATTGAGCATGTGAGAGATAGTATGCGCGTGAGAGAGAGTGTGCGCATGAGAGAAAATGCGTGTGTGAGAAAGAGAGTATGCATGTAATAGATAGAGAGTGTGTGGGTGAGAGAAAGAGAGTGTGCATGTGAAAGAGAGTGTGCATTTGAGAGAGAGAGCGCAAGCGTGTGAGAGAGAGAGAGAGTGCGTGTGAGAGAGGGAGAGTGCGTATGAGAGAGGGAGAGTGCGCATGTGAGAGAGAGTGTGTTTGCCTGTGAGAGAGAGAGTGTGTGTGTGAGAATGTCAGAGAGTGTGCATGTGAGAGAGAGAGAGTGCGTGTGTGAGAGAGAGAGAGAGAGAGCACGTGTGTGAGAGAGAGAGAGAGTGTGCATGTGAGAGAGAGAGTATGCGTGTGAAACAGAGTGTGCGCATGTGAGAGAGAGAGAGTTTGCACATGTGAGAGAGAGTGTGTTTGCCTGTGAGAGAGAGAGTGTGCGTATGAGAGAGAGAGTGTGTGCGTGTCAGAGAGAGAGTGTGCATGTGAGAGAGAGAGAGTGCGTGTGAGAGAGAGAGAGAGCGTGTGTGAGAGAGAGAGAGAGAGAGAGTGTATGAGTGAGATAGAGAGAGAGATGCATGTGAGAGAGAGAGAGAGCGCATTTGAGAGAGAGAGAGAGTGCGTGTGAGAGAGAGCACGTGAAAGAGAGGGAGCGCTTGTGAGAGAGAGCACGTGTGAGAGAGAGCGCGTGTGAGAGAGGGAGAGAGAGAGAGAGTGTGAGAGAGAGCACGTGTGTGAGAGAGAGAGGGAGAGCACGAGTGAGAGAGAGCAAGAGAGAGCACGCATGTGAGAGAGAATGAGAGAGAGAGCGCATGTGTGAGAGAGCAGATGTGAGAGAAAGACTGGGCGTGTGATAAAGAGAGAGTGTGTGTGAGAGAGAGAGAGTGTGTGTGAGAGAGAGAGAGAGAGAGTGCGTGTGAGAGAGAGAGAGAGTGTGCGTGTGAAAGAGAGGGAGTGTGCCTGTGAGAGAGAGAGAGTGTGCGTGTGAGAGAGAGAGAGAGAGTGCGTGTGAGAGAGAGAGAGTGTGCGTGTGAGAGAGAGACAGTGTGCATGAGAGAGAGTGCACATGTGCAAGAGAGTTTCCACATGTGCGAGAGAGCGTGCACGTGAGAGAGGGAGGGAGTGCGTGAGAGAGGGAGAGTGCGCGTGTGAGAGAGAGAGAGAGAGCACGTGAGAGAGGTAGAGAGAGCTCGTGAGAGAGGGAGAGAGTGCGCGTGAGAGAGAGAGTGTGCCCGTCTGAGAGAGAGAGAGAGATAGAGAGAGCGTGTGAGAGAGTGCAAGAGAGAGGGCGTGTGTGAGAGAGCGAGTGTGAGAGAGAGAGAGAGAGTGTGCATGTGAAAGAGGGAGAGTGTGCCTGTGAGAGAGAGAGAGTGTGAGTGTGAGAGAGAGCGTGCGTGTGAGAGAGAGAGAGAGAGTGTGCGTGTGAGAGAGAGAGAGTGTGCGTGTGAGAGGGAGACAGTGTGCATCAGAGAGGGTGCACATGTGCAAGAGAGTTTCCGCATGTGCGAGAGAGCGTGTACGTGAGAGATGGAGGGAGTGAGTGCATGAGAGGGAGAGAGAGCACATGAGAGAGGGAGAGTGCGCGTGTGTGAGAGAGAGAGAGAGCACGTAAGAGAGGGAGAGAGAGCGCGTGAGACAGGGAGAGAGTACGCGTGAGAGCGAGTGTGCCCGTCTGAGAGAGAGAGAGAGAGAGAGAGAGCATGTGAGAGAGTGCGAGAGAGAGGGCGTGTGTGAGAGAGCGAGTGTGAGACAGAGAGAGAGAGCGCGTGTGTGAGAGAGAGAGCGTGCGTATGAGAGAGAGAGAGAGTGCGTGTGAGAGAGGGAGAGTGCGTACGATATAGGGAGAGTGCGCGTGAGAGAGAAAGTGTGTGCGTCTGAGAGAGAGAGAGAGAGAGAGCGTGTGAGAGCGTGCGAGAGAGTGGCCGTGTGTGAGAGAGCGAGTGGCAGAGAGAGAGAGAGAGCACGTGTGTGAGAGAGAGAGAAAGAGCACGTGTGAGAGAGAGAGAGTGCGTGTGAGAGAGGGAGAGTGCGTATGAGATAGGGAGAGTTTTCGTGAGAGAGAGAGAGTGTGCATGTGAGAGAGAGAGTTTGTGCAGGTGAGAGAGAGAGTGTGCATGTGAGAGAGAGAGAGAGCACGTGTGAGAGAGAGAGAGAGAGCACATGTGTGAGAGAGAGAGAGAGAGCGTGTGTGAGAGAGAGAGAGCGCGCGTGTGAGAGAGAGAGAGAGAGTGCATGTGAGAGAGGGAGAGTGCGTATGAGATAGGGAGAGTGTGCGTGAGAGAGAGAGAGAGTGTGCATGTGAGGGAGAGAGTTTGTGCAGGTGAGAGAGAGAGTGTGCATGTGAGAGAGAGAGAGAGCCCGCGTGAGATAGAGAGAGCGTGTCCGTGTAAGAGTGAGAGTGTGCGTGTGAGAGAGAGAGTGTGTGCGTGTCAGAGAGAGAGTGTGCGTGTGAGAGAGAGTGTGCGCATGTGAGAGAGAGAGAGTGTGCACATGTGAGAGAGAGTGTGTTTGCCTGTGAGAGAGAGAGTGTGCGTGTGAGAGAGAGAGTATGTGCGTGTCAGAGAGAGAGTATGCATGTGAGAGAGAGAGTGCGTGTGAGAGAGAGAGAGAGCGTGTGTGAGAGAGAGAGAGAGAGTGTATGAGTGAGATAGAGAGAGAGCGCATGTGAGAGAGAGAGAGAGCACATTTGAGAGAGAGAGAGTGCGTGTGAGAGAGAGAGAGAGCACGTGAAAGAGAGGGAGCGCTTGTGAGAGAGAGCACGTGTGAGAGAGAGCGCGTGTGAGAGAGGGAGAGAGAGAGAGTGTGTGAGAGAGAGCACGTGTGTGAGAGAGAGAGGGAGAGCACGAGTGAGAGAGAGCAAGAGAGAGCACGCATGTGAGAGAGAATGAGAGAGAGAGCGCATGTGTGAGAGAGCACATGAGAGAGAAAGAGCGGGCGTGTGATAGAGAGAGTGCGTGTGTGAGAGTGAGAGAGTGCGTGTGAGAGAGAGAGAGTGTGCGTGTGAGAGAGAGAGAGAGTGTGCGTGTGAAAGAGAGAGAGTGTGCCTGTGAGAGAGAGAGAGTGTGTGTGTGAGAGAGAGTGTGCGTGTGAGAGAGAGAGAGAGAGAGTGCGTGTGAGAGAGAGAGAGAGTGCACATGTGCAAGAGAGTTTCCGCATGTGCGAGAGAGCGTGCACGTGAGAGAGGGAGGGCGTGCGTGAGAGAGGGAGAGAGCACTTGAGGGAGGGAGAGTGCGCGTGTGAGAGAGAGAGAGAGCACGTGAGAGAGGTAGAGAGAGCGTGTGAGAGAGGGAGAGGGAGCGCGTGAGAGAGGCAGAGAGTTCTCGTGAGAGAGAGAGTGTGCGCGTCTGAGAGAGAGAGCGTGTGAGAGATTGCAAGAGAGAGGGCATGAGTGAGAGAGCGAGTGTGAGAGAGAGAGAGCGCATGTGTGAGAGAGTTTCCGCATGTGCGAGAGAGCTTGCACGTGAGAGTGGGAGGGCGTGCGTGAGAGAGGGAGAGAGCACATGAGAGAGGGAGAGTGCGCGTGTGAGAGAGAGAGAGAGTGCGTGTGAGAGAGGGAGAGTGCGTATGAGATAGGGAGAGTGCGCATGAGAGAGAGAGAGCACGTGAGAGAGGGAGAGAGCGCGTGTGAGAGAGAGAGTGTGCGCGTCTGAGAGAGAGAGAGAGAGAGAGAGCGTGTGAGAGAGTGCGAGAGAGAGGGCGTGTGTGAGAGAGCGAGTTTGAGAGAGAGAGAGAGCACATGTGTGTGGGAGAGAGAGCACATGTGTGAGACAGAGAGAGCGTGTGTGAGATAGAAGGAGCGCGTTTGTGAGAGAGAGAGAGAGAGCGTGTGAAAGAGGGAAAGTGCGCGTGAGAGAGAGAGAGAGTGTGCGTGTGAGAGAGAGAGTTTGTGCAGGTGAGAGAGAGAGTGTGCATGTGAGAGAGAGAGAGAGAGAGCACGTGTGAGAGAGAGAGAGAGAGAGTGTGTGCGTGTGTGGGAGAGAGAGAGTGTGAGAGAGAGAGTTTGTGCAGGTGAGAGAGAGAGAGTGTGCATGTGAGAGAGAGAGAGAGCACGTGTGAGAGAGAGAGAGAGTGTGCGCATGTGAGAGAGAGAGAGTGTGCACATGTGAGAGAGAGTGTGTTTGCCTGTGAGAGAGAGAGTGTGCGTGTGAGAGAGAGAGTGTGTGCGTGTCAGAGAGAGAGAGTGCATGTGAGAGAGAGAGAGCGCGTGTGAGAGAGAGTGTGCGTGTGAGAGAGAGAGAGAGTGTGTGTGAGAGAGAGAGAGAGTGTGGGTGTGAGTGAGAGACATTGTGCATGAGAGAGAGTTCACATGTGCAAGAGAGTTTCCGCATGTGCGAGAGAGCATGCACGTGAGAGAGGGAGGTAGTGCGTGAGAGAGGGAGAGAGCACGTGAGAGAGAGAGTGCGCGTGTGAGAGAGAGAGCACGTGAGAGAGGTAGAGAGAGCACGTGAGAGAGGGAGAGAGAGCGCGTGAGAGAGGGAGAGACTGCGCATGAGAGAGAGAGTGTGCGCATCTGAGAGAGAGAGAGTGAGCGTGTGAGAGAGTGCGAGAGAGACGGCGTGTGTGAGAGAGCGAGTGTGAGAGAGAGAGAGAGAGAGAGAGAGTGTGAGAGAGAGCACGTGTGTGAGAGAGAGAGGGAGAGCACGAGCGAGAGAGAGCAAGAGAGAGCACGCATGTGAGAGAGAATGAGAGAGAGCGCGCATGTGTGAGAGAGCACATGTGAGAGAAAGAGCGGGCGTGTGATAGAGAGAGTGCGTGTGTGAGAGTGAGAGACTGCGTGTGAGAGAGAGAGAGTGTGCGTGTGAGAGAGAGAGAGAGTGTGCGTGTGAAAGAGAGAGAGTGTGCCTGTGAGAGAGAGAGAGTGTGTGTGTGAGAGAGAGTGTGCGTGTGAGAGAGGGAGAGAGAGCGCGTGAGAGAGGCAGAGAGTTCTCGTGAGAGAGAGAGTGTGTGCGCGTCTGAGAGAGAGAGCGTGTGAGAGATTGCAAGAGAGAGGGCATGAGTGAGAGAGCGAGTGTGAGAGAGAGAGAGCGCATGTGTGAGAGAGTTTCCGCATGTGCGAGAGAGCGTGCACGTGATAGTGGGAGGGCGTGCGTGAGAGAGGGAGAGAGCACATGAGAGAGGGAGAGTGCGCGTGTGAGAGAGAGAGAGAGTGCGTGTGAGAGAGGGAGAGTGCGTATGAGATAGGGAGAGTGCGCATGAGAGAGAGAGAGCACGTGAGAGAGGGAGAGAGCGCGTGTGAGAGAGAGAGTGTGCGCGTCTGAGAGAGAGAGAGAGAGAGAGAGCGTGTGAGAGAGTGCGAGAGAGAGAGCGTGTGTGAGAGAGCGAGTTTGAGAGAGAGAGAGAGCACATGTGTGAGAGAGAGAGAGAGCACATGTGTGAGACAGAGAGAGCGTGTGTGAGATAGAAGGAGCGCGTGTGTGAGAGAGAGAGAGTGTGCGTGTGAAAGAGGGAAAGTGCGCGTGAGAGAGAGAGAGAGTGTGCATGTGAGAGAGAGAGTTTGTGCAGGTTTGAGAGAGAGTGTGCATGTGAGAGAGAGAGAGAGAGAGAGCACGTGTGAGAGAGAGAGAGAGTGTGTGCGTGTGTGGGAGAGAGAGAGTGTGAGAGAGAGAGTTTGTGCAGGTGAGAGAGAGAGAGTGTGCATGTGAGAGAGAGAGAGAGCACGTGTGAGAGAGAGAGAGAGTGTGCGCATGTGAGAGAGAGAGAGTGTGCACATGTGAGAGAGAGTGTGTTTGCCTGTGAGAGAGAGAGTGTGCGTGTGAGAGAGAGAGTGTGTGCGTGTCAGAGAGAGAGTGTCCATGTGAGAGAGAGAGAGTGCATGTGAGAGAGAGAGAGCGCGTGTGAGAGAGAGTGTGCGTGTGAGAGAGAGAGAGAGTGTGTGTGAGAGAGAGAGAGAGTGTGGGTGTGAGTGAGAGACATTGTGCATGAGAGAGAGTTCACATGTGCAAGAGAGTTTCCGCATGTGCGAGAGAGCATGCACGTGAGAGAGGGAGGTAGTGCGTGAGAGAGGGAGAGAGCACGTGAGAGAGAGAGTGCGCGTGTGAGAGAGAGAGCACGTGAGAGAGGTAGAGAGAGCAAGTGAGAGAGGGAGAGAGAGCGCGTGAGAGAGGGAGAGACTGCGCGTGAGAGAGAGAGTGTGCGCATCTGAGAGAGAGAGAGTGAGCGTGTGAGAGAGTGCGAGAGAGACGGCGTGTGTGAGAGAGCGAGTGTGAGAGAGAGAGAGAGAGAGAGTGTGAGAGAGAGCACGTGTGTGAGAGAGAGAGGGAGAGCACGAGCGAGAGAGAGCAAGAGAGAGCACGCATGTGAGAGAGAATGAGAGAGAGCGCGCATGTGTGAGAGAGCACATGTGAGAGAAAGAGCGGGCGTGTGATAGAGAGAGTGCGTGTGTGAGAGTGAGAGAGTGCGTGTGAGAGAGAGAGAGTGTGCGTGTGAGAGAGAGAGAGAGTGTGCGTGTGAAAGAGAGAGAGTGTGCCTGTGAGAGAGAGAGAGTGTGTGTGTGAGAGAGAGAGAGTGTGTGTGTGAGAGAGAGTGTGCGTGTGAGAGAGAGAGAGTGCATGTGAGAGAGAGAGAGAGAGTGTGCGTGTGAGAGAGAGACAGTGTGCATGTGAGAGAGTGCACATGTGCAAGAGAGTTTCCGCATGTGCGAGAGAGCGTGCACGTGAGAGAGGGAGGGCCTGCGTGAGAGAGGGAGAGAGCACGTGAGAGAGGGAGAGTGCGCATGTGAGAGAGAGAGAGAGCACGTGAGAGAGGTAGAGAGAGCGCGTGAAAGAGGGAGAGAGAGCGCGTGAGAGAGGCAGAAAGTGCTCGTGAGAGAGAGAGTGTGCGCGTCTGAGAGAGAGAGCGTGTGAGAGAGTGCAAGAGAGAGGGCATGAGTGAGAGAGCGAGTGTGAGAGAGAGAGAGCGCATGTGTGAGAGAGAGAGAGTGCGTGTGAGAGAGAGAGAGAGTGCGTGTGAGAGAGGGAGAGTGCGTATGGGATAGGGAGAGTGCGCATGAGAGAGAGAGAGCACATGAGAGAGGGAGAGAGTGCGTGTGAGAGAGAGAGAGTGCGTGTGAGAGAGAGAGAGCACGTGTGAGAGAGAGTGTGCATGTGAGAGAGAGAGAGAGTGTGTGTGAGAGAGAGAGAGAGAGTGCGTGTGAGAGAGAGAGAGAGTGTGCGTGTGAAAGAGAGAGAGTGTGCCTGTGAGAGAGAGAGAGTGTGTGTGTGAGAGAGAGTGTGCGTGTGAGAGAGAGAGAGAGAGAGTGCGTGTGAGAGAGAGAGAGAGTGTGCGTGTGAGAGAGAGACAGTGTGCATGAGAGAGAGTGCACATGTGCAAGAGAGTTTCCGCATGTGCGAGAGAGCGTGCACGTGAGAGAGGGAGGGCGTGCGTGAGAGAGGGAGAGAGCACGTGAGAGAGGGAGAGTGCGCGTGTTAGAGAGAGAGCACGTGAGAGAAGTAGAGAGAGCGTGTGAGAGAGGGAGAGAGAGCGCGTGAGAGAGGCAGAGAGTTCTCGTGAGAGAGAGAGTGTGCGCGTCTGAGAGAGAGAGCGTGTGAGAGATTGCAAGAGAGAGGGCATGAGTGAGAGAGCGAGTGTGAGAGAGAGAGAGAGCGCATGTGTGAGAGAGTTTCCGCATGTGCGAGAGAGCGTGCACGTGAGAGTGGGAGGGCGTGCGTGAGAGAGGGAGAGAGCACATGAGAGAGGGAGAGTGCGCGTGTGAGAGAGAGAGAGAGTGCGTGTGAGAGAGGGAGAGTGCGTATGAGATAGGGAGAGTGCGCATGAGAGAGAGAGAGCACGTGAGAGAGGGAGAGAGCGCGTGTGAGAGAGAGAGTGTGCGCGTCTGAGAGAGAGAGAGAGAGAGAGCGTGTGAGAGAGTGCGAGAGAGAGGGCGTGTGTGAGAGAGCGAGTTTGAGAGAGAGAGAGAGCACATGTGTGAGAGAGAGAGAGAGCACATGTGTGAGACAGAGAGAGCGTGTGTGAGATAGAAGGAGCGCGCGTGTGAGAGAGAGAGAGAGAGCGTGTGAAAGAGGGAAAGTGCGCGTGAGAGAGAGAGAGAGTGTGTGTGAGAGAGAGAGAGAGTGTGGGTGTGAGTGAGAGACATTGTGCATGAGAGAGAGTTCACATGTGCAAGAGAGTTTCCGCATGTGCGAGAGAGCATGCACGTGAGAGAGGGAGGTAGTGCGTGAGAGAGGGAGAGAGCACGTGAGAGAGAGAGTGCGCGTGTGAGAGAGAGAGCACGTGAGAGAGGTAGAGAGAGCACGTGAGAGAGGGAGAGAGAGCGCGTGAGAGAGGGAGAGACTGTGCGTGAGAGAGAGAGTGTGCACATCTGAGAGAGAGAGAGTGAGCGTGTGAGAGAGTGCGAGAGAGACGGCGTGTGTGAGAGAGCGAATGTGAGAGAGAGAGAGCACGTGAAAGAGAGGGAGCGCTTGTGAGAGAGAGCACGTGTGAGAGAGAGCGCGTGTGAGAGAGGGAGAGAGAGAGAGTGTGAGAGAGAGCACGTGTGTGAGAGAGAGAGGGAGAGCACGAGCGAGAGAGAGCAAGAGAGAGCACACATGTGAGAGAGAATGAGAGAGAGAGCGCATGTGTGAGAGAGCACATGTGAGAGAAAGAGCGGGCGTGTGATAGAGAGAGTGCGTGTGTGAGAGTGAGAGAGTGCGTGTGAGAGAGAGAGAGTGTGCGTGTGAGAGAGAGAGTGTGCGTGTGAAAGAGAGAGAGTGTGCCTGTGAGAGAGAGAGAGTGTGTGTGTGAGAGAGAGTGTGCGTGTGAGAGAGAGAGAGTGCATGTGAGAGAGAGAGAGAGAGTGTGCGTGTGAGAGAGAGACAGTGTGCATGAGAGAGAGTGCACATGTGCAAGAGAGTTTCCGCATGTGCGAGAGAGCGTGCACGTGAGAGAGGGAGGGCCTGCGTGAGAGAGGGAGAGAGCACGTGAGAGAGGGAGTGTGCGCGTGTGAGAGAGAGAGAGAGCACGTGAGAGAGGTAGAGAGAGCGCGTGAAAGAGGGAGAGAGAGCGCGTGAGAGAGGCAGAAAGTGCTCATGAGAGAGAGAGTGTGCGCGTCTGAGAGAAAGAGCATGTGAGAGAGTGCAAGAGAGAGGGCATGAGTGAGAGAGCGAGTGTGAGAGAGAGAGAGCGCATGTGTGAGAGAGAGAGAGTGCGTGTGAGAGAGAGAGAGAGTGCGTGTGAGAGAGGAAGAGTGCGTATGGGATAGGGAGAGTGCGCATGAGAGAGAGAGAGCACGTGAGAGAGGGAGAGAGTGCGTGTGAGAGAGAGAGTGTGCGTGTGAGAGAGAGAGTGTGTGCATGTCAGAGAGAGAGTGTGCATGTGAGAGAGAGAGAGTGCGTGTGAGAGAGAGAGAGCACGTGTGAGAGAGAGTGTGCATGTGAGAGAGAGAGAGAGAGTGTGTGTGAGAGAGAGTGAGAGTGTGCGTGTGAGTGAGAGACATTGTGCATGAGAGAGTTCACATGTGCAAGAGAGTTTCCGCATGTGCGAGAGAGCGTGCACGTGAGAGAGGGAGGTAGTGCGTGTGAGAGGGAGAGAGCACGTGAGAGTGAGAGTGCGCGTATGAGAGAGAGAGCACGTGAGAGAGGTAGAGAGAGCACGTGAGAGAGGGAGAGAGAGTGCGTGTGAGAGGCAGAGACTGCGCGTGAGAGAGAGAGTGTGCGCATCTGAGAGAGGGAGAGTGAGCGTGTGAGAGAGTGCAAGAGACGGCGTGTGTGAGAGAGCGAGTGTGAGAGAGAGAGAGAGAGAGCGCGTTTGTGAGAGAGAGCGTGCGTGTGAGAGAGAGAGGGAGATTGCTTGTGAGAGAGGGAGAGTGCGTATGAGATAGGGAGAGTGCATGTGAGAGAGAGAGAGAGAGCACGTGAGAGAGGGAGAGAGTGCGTGTGTGAGAGTGAGAGAGAGAGAGTGTGTGAGAGAGTGCAAGAGAGAGGGCGTGTGTGAGAGAGAGAGAGAGCACATGTGTGAGAGAGAGAGCGAGGGCGTGAGAGAGGGAGAGAGTGCGTGTGTGAGAGAGAGAGGGAGAGCACGAGCGAGAGAGAGCAAGAGAGAGCACGCATGTGAGAGAGAATGAGAGAGAGCGCGCATGTGTGAGAGAGCACATGTGAGAGAAAGAGCGGGCGTGTGATAGAGAGAGTGCGTGTGTGAGAGTGAGAGAGTGCGTGTGAGAGAGAGAGAGTGTGCGTGTGAGAGAGAGAGAGAGTGTGCGTGTGAAAGAGAGAGAGTGTGCCTGTGAGAGAGAGAGAGTGTGTGTGTGAGAGAGAGTGTGCGTGTGAGAGAGAGAGAGTGCATGTGAGAGAGAGAGAGAGAGTGTGCGTGTGAGAGAGAGACAGTGTGCATGTGAGAGAGTGCACATGTGCAAGAGAGTTTCCGCATGTGCGAGAGAGCGTGCACGTGAGAGAGGGAGGGCCTGCGTGAGAGAGGGAGAGAGCACGTGAGAGAGGGAGAGTGCGCATGTGAGAGAGAGAGAGAGCACGTGAGAGAGGTAGAGAGAGCGCGTGAAAGAGGGAGAGAGAGCGCGTGAGAGAGGCAGAAAGTGCTCGTGAGAGAGAGAGTGTGCGCGTCTGAGAGAGAGAGCGTGTGAGAGAGTGCAAGAGAGAGGGCATGAGTGAGAGAGCGAGTGTGAGAGAGAGAGAGCGCATGTGTGAGAGAGAGAGAGTGCGTGTGAGAGAGAGAGAGAGTGCGTGTGAGAGAGGGAGAGTGCGTATGGGATAGGGAGAGTGCGCATGAGAGAGAGAGAGCACATGAGAGAGGGAGAGAGTGCGTGTGAGAGAGAGAGAGTGCGTGTGAGAGAGAGAGAGCACGTGTGAGAGAGAGTGTGCATGTGAGAGAGAGAGAGAGTGTGTGTGAGAGAGAGAGAGAGTGTGCGTGTGAGAGAGAGAGAGAGTGTGCGTGTGAAAGAGAGAGAGTGTGCCTGTGAGAGAGAGAGAGTGTGTGTGTGAGAGAGAGTGTGCGTGTGAGAGAGAGAGAGAGTGCGTGTGAGAGAGGGAGAGTGCGTATGGGATAGGGAGAGTGCGCATGAGAGAGAGAGAGCACATGAGAGAGGGAGAGAGTGCGTGTGAGAGAGAGAGAGTGCGTGTGAGAGAGAGAGAGCACGTGTGAGAGAGAGTGTGCATGTGAGAGAGAGAGAGAGTGTGTGTGAGAGAGAGAGAGAGTGTGCGTGTGAGAGAGAGAGAGAGAGAGTGCGTGTGAGAGAGAGAGAGAGTGTGCGTGTGAGAGAGAGACAGTGTGCATGAGAGAGAGTGCACATGTGCAAGAGAGTTTCCGCATGTGCGAGAGAGCGTGCACGTGAGAGAGGGAGGGCGTGCGTGAGAGAGGGAGAGAGCACGTGAGCGAGGGAGAGTGCGCGTGTTAGAGAGAGAGAGAGCACGTGAGAGAAGTAGAGAGAGCGTGTGAGAGAGGGAGAGAGAGCGCGTGAGAGAGGCAGAGAGTTCTCGTGAGAGAGAGAGTGTGCGCGTCTGAGAGAGAGAGCGTGTGAGAGATTGCAAGAGAGAGGGCATGAGTGAGAGAGCGAGTGTGAGAGAGAGAGAGAGCGCATGTGTGAGAGAGTTTCCGCATGTGCGAGAGAGCGTGCACGTGAGAGTGGGAGGGCGTGCGTGAGAGAGGGAGAGAGCACATGAGAGAGGGAGAGTGCGCGTGTGAGAGAGAGAGAGAGTGCGTGTGAGAGAGGGAGAGTGGGTATGAGATAGGGAGAGTGCGCATGAGAGAGAGAGAGCACGTGAGAGAGGGAGAGAGCGCGTGTGAGAGAGAGAGTGTGCGCGTCTGAGAGAGAGAGAGAGAGAGAGAGCGTGTGAGAGAGTGCGAGAGAGAGGGCGTGTGTGAGAGAGCGAGTTTGAGAGAGAGAGAGAGCACAAGTGTGAGAGAGAGAGAGAGCACATGTGTGAGACAGAGAGAGCGTGTGTGAGATAGAAGGAGCGCGCGTGTGAGAGAGAGAGAGAGAGCGTGTGAAAGAGGGAAAGTGCGCGTGAGAGAGAGAGAGAGTGTGCGTGTGAGAGAGAGAGAGAGTGTGTGTGAGAGAGAGAGAGAGTGTGGGTGTGAGTGAGAGACATTGTGCATGCGAGAGAGTTCACATGTGCAAGAGAGTTTCCGCATGTGCGAGAGAGCATGCACGTGAGAGAGGGAGGTAGTGCGTGAGAGAGGGAGAGAGCACGTGAGAGAGAGAGTGCGCGTGTGAGAGAGAGAGCACGTGAGAGAGGTAGAGAGAGCACGTGAGAGAGGGAGAGAGAGCGCGTGAGAGAGGGAGAGACTGTGCGTGAGAGAGAGAGTGTGCACATCTGAGAGAGAGAGAGTGAGCGTGTGAGAGAGTGCGAGAGAGACGGCGTGTGTGAGAGAGCGAATGTGAGAGAGAGAGAGCACGTGAAAGAGAGGGAGCGCTTGTGAGAGAGAGCACGTGTGAGAGAGAGCGCGTGTGAGAGAGGGAGAGAGAGAGAGAGTGTGAGAGAGAGCACGTGTGTGAGAGAGAGAGGGAGAGCACGAGCGAGAGAGAGCAAGAGAGAGCACACATGTGAGAGAGAATGAGAGAGAGAGCGCATGTGTGAGAGAGCACATGTGAGAGAAAGAGCGGGCGTGTGATAGAGAGAGTGCGTGTGTGAGAGTGAGAGAGTGCGTGTGAGAGAGAGAGAGTGTGCGTGTGAGAGAGAGAGTGTGCGTGTGAAAGAGAGAGAGTGTGCCTGTGAGAGAGAGAGAGTGTGTGTGTGAGAGAGAGTGTGCGTGTGAGAGAGAGAGAGTGCATGTGAGAGAGAGAGAGAGAGTGTGCGTGTGAGAGAGAGACAGTGTGCATGAGAGAGAGTGCACATGTGCAAGAGAGTTTCCGCATGTGCGAGAGAGCGTGCACGTGAGAGAGGGAGGGCCTGCGTGAGAGAGGGAGAGAGCACGTGAGAGAGGGAGTGTGCGCGTGTGAGAGAGAGAGAGAGCACGTGAGAGAGGTAGAGAGAGCGCGTGAAAGAGGGAGAGAGAGCGCGTGAGAGAGGCAGAAAGTGCTCATGAGAGAGAGAGTGTGTGCGTCTGAGAGAGAGAGCATGTGAGAGAGTGCAAGAGAGAGGGCATGAGTGAGAGAGCGAGTGTGAGAGAGAGAGAGCGCATGTGTGAGAGAGAGAGAGTGCGTGTGAGAGAGAGAGAGAGTGCGTGTGAGAGAGGAAGAGTGCGTATGGGATAGGGAGAGTGCGCATGAGAGAGAGAGAGCACGTGAGAGAGGGAGAGAGTGCGTGTGAGAGAGAGAGTGTGCGTGTGAGAGAGAGAGTGTGTGCATGTCAGAGAGAGAGTGTGCATGTGAGAGAGAGAGAGCGCGTGTGTGAGAGAGAGAGAGTGTGTGAGAGAGAGAGAGTGCATGAGAGAGAGAGAGAGCTCGTGTGTGAGAGAGAGAGAGAGCGCATATGAGAGAGAGAGAGCACGTGCGAGAAAGAGAGTGAGCGCCTGTGAGAGAGAGCGCATGTGAGAGAGTGCGCGTGTGAGAGAGAGAGAGCGTGTGAGAGAGAGAGTGGGAGAGTGCGTGCGAGAGAGAGTGAGAGAGAGCGCGCATGTCAGAGAGAGCGAATGTGAGAGCTCATGTGAGAGAGAGCATGTGTGAGAGAGAGGGAGCACGTGTGAGAGAGAGAGAGAGTGCACGTGTGAGAGAGAGAGCGCGTGCGATAGAGAGTGAGTGCGTGTGAGAGTGAGAGAGAACACGTGTGAGAGAGAGAGAGAGAGCAAGAGCGCGTGTGATAGAGGGAGACAGAGCGCGTGTGAGAGAGAGAGAGCACGTGAGCGAGAGAGAACACGTGAGAGAGGGAAAGTGCATGTGAGAGCGTGCGCATGAGAGAGTGTGCGTGAGAGAGAGAGAGAGGGCGCATGAGAGAGAAAATGCATGTGTGAGAAAGAGAGTGTGCGTGTGAGAGAGAGAGTGTGTGTGTGAGAGACAGAGAGTGTGAGTGTGAAAGAGAGAGAGTGTGCCTGTGAGAGAGAGAGAGTGTGCGTGTGAGAGAGAGTGTGCATGTGAGAGAGAGAGAGAGAGAGTGTGCGTGTGAGAGAGAGACACTGTGCATGAGAGAGAGTGCACATGTGCAAGAGAGATTCCGATTGTGCGAGGGAGCGTGCACATGAGAGAGGGAGGGAGTGCGTGAGAGAGGGAGAGATCACGTGAGAGAGGGAGAGTGCGCGTGTGAGAGAGAGAGAGAGAGAGAGAGCACGTGAGAGAGAGGGCGCATGAGAGAAAATGCGTGTGTGAGAAAGAGAGTATGCATGTGATAGATAGAGAGTGTGTGGGTGAGAGAAAGAGAGTGTGCATGTGAAAGAGAGTGTGCATTTGGGAGAGAGAGAGAGTGCGTTTGAGAGAGAGAGAGAGCGCGTGAGAGAGAGAGAGAGCGCGCTTGTGAGAGAGAGATATAGAATGCGTGTGAGAGAGGTAGAGTGCGTATGAGCGAGGGAGAGTCCGCATGAGAGAGAGCGAGAGTGTGTTTGCCTGTGAGAGAGAGAGTGTGCGTGTGAGAGAGAGAGTGTGTGCATGTCAGAGAGAGAGTGTGCATGTGAGAGAGAGAGAGTGCATGTGTGAGAGAGAGAGAGAGCGTGTGTGTGAGAGAGAGAGAGTGTGTGAGAGAGAGAGAGTGCATGCGAGAGAGAGAGAGCGCGTGTGTGAGAGAGAGAGAGAGCGCATGTGAGAGAGAGAGAGCGCGTGCGAGAGAGAGAGTGAGCGCCTGTGAGAGAGAGCGCATGTGAGAGAGTGCGCGTGTGAGAGAGAGAGAGCATGTGAGAGAGAGAGTGGGAGAGTGCGTGCGAGAGAGAGTGAGAGAGAGCACGCATGTCAGAGAGAGCGAATGTGAGAGCGCATGTGAGAGAGAGCATGTGTGAGAGAGACAGAGAGCGCGCATGTGAGAGAGAGGGAGCGCGTGTGAGAGAGAGAGAGAGCACGTGTGAGAGAGAGAGCGCATGCGATAGAGAGTGAGCGCGTGTGAGAGTGAGATAGAACACGTGTGAGAGAGAGAGAGCAAGAGCGCGTATGAGAGAGAGAGAGCACGTGAGCGAGAGAGAACACGTGAGAGAGGGAAAGTGCACGTGAGAGAGTGCGCATGAGAGAGTGCGCGTGAGAGAGAGAGAGAGGGCGCATGAGAGAGAAAATGCATGTGTGAGAAAGAGAGTGTGCATGTGAGAGAGAGAGAGAGAGTGTGCATGTGAAAGAGAGAGAGTGTGCCTGTGAGAGAGAGAGAGTGTGCGTGTGAGAGAGAGTGTGCATGTGAGAGAGAGAGAGAGAGTGTGCATGTGAGAGAGAGACAGTGTGCATGAGAGAGAGTGCACATTTGCAAGAGAGATTCCGATTGTGCGAGAGAGCGTGCACATGAGAGAGGGAGGGAGTGCGTAAGAGAGGGAGAGATCATGTGAGAGAGGTAGAGTGCGCTTGTGAGAGACAGAGAGAGAGCACGTGAGAGAGAGAGTGCACGTGAAAGAGAGAGAGTGCGTGTGTGAGAGAGAGAGAGAGCGCGTGTGTGAGAGAGAGTGTGTGAGAGAGAGAGTGCATGCGAGAGAGAGAGAGCGCATGTGAGAGAGAGAGAGAGCGCATGTGAGAGAGAGAGAGTGCGTGTGTGAGAGAGAGAGAGCGCGTGTGTGAGAGAGAGAGAGTGTGTGAGAGAGAGAGAGTGCATGAGAGAGAGAGAGAGCTCGTGTGTGAGAGAGAGAGAGAGCGCATATGAGAGAGAGAGAGCATGTGCGAGAGAGCGAGTGAGCGCCTGTGAGAGAGAGCGCATGTGAGAGAGTGTGCGTGTGAGAGAGAGAGAGCGTGTGAGAGAGAGAGTGGGAGAGTGCGTGCGAGAGAGAGTGAGAGAGAGCGCGCATGTCAGAGAGAGCGAATGTGAGAGCTCATGTGAGAGAGAGCATGTGTGAGAGAGAGGGAGCACGTGTGAGAGAGAGAGAGAGTGCACGTGTGAGAGAGAGAGCGCGTGCGATAGAGAGTGAGTGCGTGTGAGAGTGAGAGAGAACACGTGTGAGAGAGAGAGAGAGAGCAAGAGCGCGTGTGATAGAGGGAGACAGAGCGCGTGTGAGAGAGAGAGAGCATGTGAGCGAGAGAGAACACGTGAGAGAGGGAAAGTGCATGTGAGAGAGTGCGCATGAGAGAGTGTGCGTGAGAGAGAGAGAGAGGGCGCATGAGAGAGAAAATGCATGTGTGAGAAAGAGAGTGTGCGTGTGAGAGAGAGAGTGTGTGTGTGAGAGACAGAGAGTGTGAGTGTGAAAGAGAGAGAGTGTGCCTGTGAGAGAGAGAGAGTGTGCGTGTGAGAGAGAGTGTGCATGTGAGAGAGAGAGAGAGAGAGTGTGCGTGTGAGAGAGAGACAGTGTGCATGAGAGAGAGTGCACATGTGCAAGAGAGATTCCGATTGTGCGAGGGAGCGTGCACATGAGAGAGGGAGGGAGTGCGTGAGAGAGGGAGAGATCACGTGAGAGAGGGAGAGTGCGCGTGTGAGAGAGAGAGAGCACGTGAGAGAGAGAGGGCGCATGAGAGAAAATGCGTGTGTGAGAAAGAGAGTATGCATGTGATAGATAGAGAGTGTGTGGGTGAGAGAAAGAGAGTGTGCATTTGGGAGAGAGAGAGAGTGCGTTTGAGAGAGAGAGAGAGCGCGTGAGAGAGAGAGAGAGCGCGCTTGTGAGAGAGAGATAGAGAATGCGTGTGAGAGAGGTAGAGTGCGTATGAGCGAGGGAGAGTCCGCATGAGAGAGAGCGAGAGTGTGTTTGCCTGTGAGAGAGAGAGTGTGCGTGTGAGAGAGAGAGTGTGTGCATGTCAGAGAGAGAGTGCATGTGAGAGAGAGAGAGTGCATGTGTGAGAGAGAGAGAGAGCGTGTGTGTGAGAGAGAGAGAGTGTGTGAGAGAGAGAGAGTGCATGCGAGAGAGAGAGAGCGCGTGTGTGAGAGAGAGAGAGAGCGCATGTGAGAGAGAGAGAGCGCGTGCGAGAGAGCGAGTGAGCGCCTGTGAGAGAGAGCGCATGTGAGAGAGTGCGCGTGTGAGAGAGAGAGAGCGTGTGAGAGAGAGAGTGGGAGAGTGCGTGCGAGAGAGAGTGAGAGAGAGCGCGCATGTCAGAGAGAGCGAATGTGAGAGCTCATGTGAGAGAGAGCATGTGTGAGAGAGAGGGAGCACGTGTGAGAGAGAGAGAGAGTGCACGTGTGAGAGAGAGAGCGCGTGCGATAGAGAGTGAGTGCGTGTGAGAGTGAGAGAGAACACGTGTGAGAGAGAGAGAGAGAGCAAGAGCGCGTGTGATAGAGGGAGACAGAGCGCGTGTGAGAGAGAGAGAGCATGTGAGCGAGAGAGAACACGTGAGAGAGGGAAAGTGCATGTGAGAGAGTGCGCATGAGAGAGTGTGCGTGAGAGAGAGAGAGAGGGCGCATGAGAGAGAAAATGCATGTGTGAGAAAGAGAGTGTGCGTGTGAGAGAGAGAGTGTGTGTGTGAGAGACAGAGAGTGTGAGTGTGAAAGAGAGAGAGTGTGCCTGTGAGAGAGAGAGAGTGTGCGTGTGAGAGAGAGTGTGCATGTGAGAGAGAGAGAGAGAGAGTGTGCGTGTGAGAGAGAGACAGTGTGCATGAGAGAGAGTGCACATGTGCAAGAGAGATTCCGATTGTGCAAGGGAGCGTGCACATGAGAGAGGGAGGGAGTGCGTGAGAGAGGGAGAGATCACGTGAGAGAGGGAGAGTGCGCGTGTGAGAGAGAGAGAGAGAGAGAGCACGTGAGAGAGAGAGGGCGCATGAGAGAAAATGCGTGTGTGAGAAAGAGAGTATGCATGTGATAGATAGAGAGTGTGTGGGTGAGAGAAAGAGAGTGTGCATTTGGGAGAGAGAGAGAGTGCGTTTGAGAGAGAGAGAGAGCGCGTGAGAGAGAGAGAGAGCGCGCTTGTGAGAGAGAGATAGAGAATGCGTGTGAGAGAGGTAGAGTGCGTATGAGCGAGGGAGAGTCCGCATGAGAGAGAGCGAGAGTGTGTTTGCCTGTGAGAGAGAGAGTGTGCGTGTGAGAGAGAGAGTGTGTGCATGTCAGAGAGAGAGTGCATGTGAGAGAGAGAGAGTGCATGTGTGAGAGAGAGAGAGAGCGTGTGTGTGAGAGAGAGAGAGTGTGTGAGATAGAGAGAGTGCATGCGAGAGAGAGAGAGCGCGTGTGTGAGAGAGAGAGAGAGCGCATGTGAGAGAGAGAGAGCGCGTGCGAGAGAGAGAGTGAGCGCCTGTGAGAGAGAGCGCATGTGAGAGAGTGCGCGTGTGAGAGAGAGAGAGCATGTGAGAGAGAGAGTGGGAGAGTGCGTGCGAGAGAGAGTGAGAGAGAGCGCGCATGTCAGAGAGAGCGAATGTGAGAGCGCATGTGAGAGAGAGCATGTGTGAGAGAGACAGAGAGCGCGCATGTGAGAGAGAGGGAGCGCGTGTGAGAGAGAGAGAGAGCACGTGTGAGAGAGAGAGCACGTGTGAGAGAGAGTGAGCGCGTGCGAGAGTGAGAGAGAACACGTGTGAGAGAGAGAGAGAGAGAGCAAGAGCACATGTGATAGAGAGAGAGACAGAGCGCGTGTGAGAGAGAGAGAGCTCGTGAGAGAGAGAGAACACTTGAGATAGGGAAAGTGCGCGTGAGAGAGTGCGCATGAGAGAGAGAGAGAGGGCGCATGAGAGAGAGAGATTGTGCGCATGGGAGAGAGTGTGCGAGTGAGAGAGAGAGTGTGCGCATGACAGAGAAAATGCATGTGTGAGAAAGAGAGTGTGCGTGTGAGAGAGAGAGTCTGTGTGTGAGAGAGAGAGAGAGTGTGCGTGTGAAAGAGAGAGAGTGTGCCTGTGAGGTAGTGAGAGTGTGCGTGTGAGAGACAGTGTGCATGTGAGAGAGAGAGAGAGAGTGTGCATGTGAGAGAGAGACAGTGTGCATGAGAGAGAGTGCACATGTGCAAGAGAGATTCTGATTGTGCGAGAGAGCTTGCACATGAGAGAGGGAGGGAGTGCGTGAGAGAGGGAGAGAGCACATGAGAGAGGGAGAGTGCGCGTGTGAGAGAGAGAGCCAGAGCACGTGAGAGAGGTAGAGAGAGCGCGTGAGAGAGGGAGAGAGTGCGCGTGAGAGAGAGTGTGCGCGTCTGAGAGAGAGAGAGAGAGATAGAGCATGTGAGAGACTGCGAGAGAGAGGGCGTGTGTGAGAGAGCGAGGGTAAGAGAGAGAGAGAGCGCGTGTGTGAGAGAGAGAGAGCGTACATGTGTGTGAGAGAGAGCGCGTGTGAAGAGAGAGCGCACGTGTGAGAGAGAGAGAGAGTGCATGTGAGAGAGGGAGTGTGCGTATGAGAGAGGGAGAGTGCACGTGAGAGAGAGAGTGCGCGTGAGAGAGAGAGAGAGTGCACGTGAGAGAGAGTTTGCACTTGAGGGAGAGTGTGCGCGTGAGAGAGAAAATGCATGTGTGAGAAAGAGAGTATGCATGTGATAGATAGACATTGTGTGGGTGAGAGAAAGAGAGTGTGCATGTGAAAGAGAGTGTGCATTTGAGAGAGAGAGAGAGAGAGAGCGCGTGTGAGAGAGAGAGAGCGCGCGTGTGAGAGAGAGAGAGAATGCGTGTGAGAGAGGGAGAGTGCGTATGAGAGAGGAAGAGTGCGCGTGAGAGAGAGAGAGTGTGAGAGCGTGTGCATGTGAGAGAGTGGGAGAGCATGTGCGAGAGAGAGCGAGATAGATCACGCATGTCAGAGAGTGCGAGTGTGAGAGTGCATGTGAGAGAGAGCATGTGTGAGAGAGAGAGAACGCGCATGTGAGAGAGAGAGAGCGCGCGTGTGAGAGAGAGAGAGTCCGTGTGATAGAGAGAGACAGTACATGTGAGAGAGAGAGCGCGTGTGAGAGAGAGTGATCGCGTGTGAGAGTGAGAGAGAACACGTGTGAGAGAGAGAGAGAGCAAGAGCACATGTGAGAGAGAGAGACAGAGCACGTGTGAGAGAGAGAGAGCACATGAGAGAGAGAGAGTGCTTGAGAGAGGGAAAGTGTGCGTGAGAGAGTGCGCGTGAGAGAGAGAGATTGTGAGGATGAGAGAGAGTGTGCGTGTGAGAGACAGAGTGCGCGCATGAGAGAGAAAATGTGTGTGTGAGAAAGAGAGTGTGCATGTGAGAGAGAGAGTGTGCGTGTGAGAGAGAGAGAGTGTGCGTGTGAGAGAGAGAGAGAGTGTGCATGTGAAAGAGAGAGAGTGTGCATGTGAGAGAGAGAGAGTGTGCATGTGAGAGAGAGAGTGTGCGTGTGAGAGATAGTATGCGCGTGAGAAAGAGTGTGCACGTGAGAGAAAATGCGTGTGTGAGAAAGAGAGTATGCATGTGATAGAGAGTGTGTGGGTGAGAGAAAGAGAGTGTGTATGTGAAAGAGAATGTGCATTTGAAAGAGAGAGAGAGGGCATGTGAGAGAGAGAGAGCGCGTGTGAGAGAGAGAGAGCGCGCGTGTGAGAGAGAGAGAGAGAGTGCGTGTGAGAGAGGGAGAGTGCGTATGAGAGAGGGAGAGTGCGCGTGAGAGAGAGCGAGAGTGTGTTTGCCTGTGGGAGAGAGAGTGTGTGGGTGAGAGAGAGAGTGTGTGAATGTCAAAGAGAGAGTGTGCATGTGAGAGAGACAGAGAGTGCGTGTGTGAGAGAGAGAGAGAGCACATGTGTGAGAGAGAGACAGAGTGTGTGTGTGAGAGAGATTGTGCGTGTGAAAGAGAGTGTGCGCATGTGAGAGAGAGAGAGTTTGCACATGTGAGAGAGAGTGTGTTTGCCTGTGAGAGAGAGAGTGTGTGTGTGAGAGAGAGAGTGTGTGAATGTCAGAGAGAGAGTGTGCATGTGAGAGAGAGAGAGTGCGTGTGTGAGAGAGAGAGTGCACGTGTGTGAGAGAGAGAGAGTGTGTGTGTGAGAGAGAGAGAGTGCGTGTGAAAGAGAGTGTGCGCATGTGAGAGAGAGAGAGTTTGCACATGTGAGAGAGAGTGTGTTTGCCTGTGAGAGAGAGAGTGTGCGTGTGAGAGAGAGAGAGCACATGTGAGAGAGAGAGAGAGATAGAGTGCATGTGAGAGAGAGTGAGAGAGAGAGGGCGTGTGTGAGAGAGCGAGTGTGTGAGAGAGATGGAGAGCGTTTGTGTGAGAGAGAGAGAGAGCGTGTGTATGATAGAGAGAGAGAGAGAGAGCGCATGTGTGTGAGAGAGAGAGATAGAGAACCCGTGTGAGAGAGAGAGAGTGCATGTGAGAGAGAGAGAGACAGAGAGTGTGTACGCGGGTGAGAGAGAGAGAGAGAGCGCGTGTGTGAGAGAGAGAGAGCGCATGTGAGAGAGAGAGTGCGTGTGTGAGAGAGAGAGTTTGTGAGAGAGAGCGTGTGCGAGAGAGAGAGAGAGCGCGTGTGTGAGAGAGAGAGAGAGCATGTGCGAGAGAGAGAGAGTGCCTGTGAGAGAGAGCGCGTGTGTGAGAGAGAGAGACAGCGTGTGTGAGAGAGTGAGCGTGCGCGTGCGAGAGAGAGAGGGAGCGGCTGTGAGAGAGAGCGCGTGTGAGAGTGTGCGCATGTGAGAGAGAGAGAGAGCGTGTGAGAGAGAGAGTGGGAGAGCACGTGCGAGAGAGAGTGAGAGAGAGCGCGCATGTCAGAGAGAGCGAATGTGAGAGCGCATGTGAGAGAGAGCATGTGTGAGAGAGAGAGAGAGCACGCCTGTGAGAGAGAGGGAGCATGTGAGAGAGACTGAGAGCGTGTGAGAGTGAGAGAGAACACGTGTGAGAGAGAGAGAGAGCAAGAGCGCGTGTGATAGAGAGAGACAGAGCGCGTGTGAGAGAGAGAGAGCACGTGAGAGAGAGAGAACACGTGAGAGAGGGAAAGTGCGCGTGAGAGAGTGCACGTGAAAGAGTGTGCTTGAGAGAGAGAGAGGGCGCATGAGAGAGAGAGATTGTGCGCTTGGGAGAGAGTGTGCGCATGAGAGAGAGAGTGTGCGCATGAGAGAGAAAATGCATGTGTGAGAAAGAGAGTGTGCGTGTGAGAGAGAGAGTGTGCGTGTGAAAGAGAGAGAGTGTGCCTGTGAGAGAGAGAGAGTGTGCATGTGAGAGAGAGTGTGCATGTGAGAGAGAGAGAGTGTGCGTGTGAGAGAGAGACAGTGTGCATGAGAGAGAGTGCACATGTGCAAGAGAGATTCCGATTGTGTGAGAGAGCGTGCACATGGGAGAGGGAGGGAGTGCGTGAGAGAGGGAGAGTGCGCGTGTGAGAGAGAGAGCCAGAGCACGTGAGAGAGGTAGAGAGAGCGCATGAGAGAGGGAGAGAGAGCGCTTGAGAGAGGGAGAGAGTGCGCGTGAGAGAGAGAGTGTGTGCGTCTGAGAGAAAGAGAGAGAGATAGAGCATGTGAGAGACTGCGAGAGAGAGGGCGTGTGTGAGAGAGCGAGTGTAAGAGAGAGAGAGAGCGCGTGTGTGAGAGAGAGAGAGAGCACATGTGTGCGAGAGAGAGAGAGCGCATTTGTGAGAGAGAGAGAGAGCGCACGTGTGAGAGAGAGAGAGAGAGTGCGTGTGAGAGAGGGAGAGTGCGTATGAGAGAGGGAGAGTGCGCGTGAGAGAGAGCGTGCACGTGAGAGAGAGAGAGAGTGCACATGAGAGAGAGAGGGTGCATAAGAGAGAGAGATTGTGCGCGTGAGAGAGAGTGTGCGCTTGAGGGAGAGTGTGCACGTGAGAGAGAAAATGCATGTTTGAGAAAGAGAGTATGCATGTGATAGAAAGACAGCATGTGGGTGAGAGAAAGAGAGTGTGCATGTGAAAGAGAGTATGCATTTGAGAGAGAGAGAGTGTGCGTGTGAGAGAGAGAGAGAGCACGTGTGAGAGAGAGAGAGCGTGCGTGTGAGAGAGAGAGAGAGAATGCATGTGAGAGAGGGAGAGTGCGTATGAGAGAGGAAGAGTGCGCGTGAGAGAGAGAGAGTGTGAGAGAGTGAGCATTTGAGAGAGAGAGTGGGAGAGCGCGTGCGAGAGAGCGAGAGAGAGCGCGCATGTCAGAGAGAGCGAGTGTGAGAGAGAGAGCACGCATGTGAGAGAGAGAGCGCGTGTGATAGAGAGAGAGAGCACATGTGAGAGATAGAGCGCATGTGAGAGAGAGTGAGCGCGTGTGAGAGTGAGAGAGAACACGTGTGAAAGAGAGAGAGAGCAAGAGCGTGTGTGAGAGAGAGAGACAGAGCGTGTGTGAGAGAGAGAGAGCACGTGAGAGAGAGAGAGCGCGTGAGAGAGGGAAAGTGCGCATGAGAGAGTGCACGTGAGAGAGAGAGAGAGTGTGCATGAGAGAGAGAGAGGGCGTATGAGAGAGAGAGATTGTGAGGATGAGAGAGAGTTTGCGCGTGAGAGAGAGAGTGTGCACATGAGAGAGAAAATGCGTGTGTGAGAAAGAGAGTGTGCGTGTGTGAGAGAGAGTGTGCGTGTGAGAGAGAGCGAGTGTGCATGTGAGAGAGTTTGTTCATGTGAGAGAGAGAGTGTGCATGTGAGAGAGAGAGAGTGTGTGTGAGAGAGAGAGTGTGCATGTGAGAGAGAGAGAGAGCACGTGTGAGAGAGAGAGAGTGTGTGCGTGTGTGAGAGAGAGAGAGTGCGTGTGAGAAAGAGAGAGAGAGTCCGTGTGAGAGAGAGAGAGGGAGTGTATGAGTGAGATAGAGAGAGAGCGCATGTGAGAGAGAGAGAGCACATTTGAGAGAGAGAGAGTGTGTGTCAGAGAGAGAGAGCACGTGAAAGAGAGGTAGCGCTTGTGAGAGAGAGTACTTGTGAGAGAGAGCGCATGTGAGAGAGGGAGAGAGAGAAAGAGTGTGAGAGAGGGCACGTGTGTGAGAGAGAGAGGGAGAGCACGTCTGAGAGAGAGTGAGAGAGAGCACGCATGTGAGAGAGAATGAGAGAGAGAGCGCATGTGTGAGAGAGCACGTGTGAGAGAGAGAGCGGGCGTGTGATAGAGAGAGAGCGTGATTGAGAGAGAGAGAGTGCATGTGAGAGAGAGAGAGTGTGTGTGTGAAAGAGAGTATGCATGTGAGAGAGAGAGAGAGAGTGTGCATGTGAGAGAGAGAGAGAGAGTGTGCTTGTGAGAAAGAGAGAGTGTGCATGTGAGAGAGAGAATGTGCATGAGAGAGTGCGCGTGTGTGAGAGAGATTCCGCAGGTTCGAGAGAGAGAGCACGTGAGAGTGGGAGTGAGTGCATGAGAGATCGCATGAGAGAGGGAGAGCGCATGAGAGAGGGAGAGAGCACGTGAAAGAGGGAGAGTGCGTGTAAGAGAGGGAGAGTGTGCGTGAGAGAGAGAGTGCACGTGAGTGAGAGAGAGAGTGCACGTGAGTGAGAGAGAGAGGGCGTGTGAGAGAGAGAGAGAGCGTGTGTGAGGGAGAGAGAGAGAGAGTGCACGCGGGTGTGAGAGAGAGAGCACGTGTGAGAGGGAGAGCGAGAGTGCGTGTGTGAGAGAGAGAGAGTGTGTTTGAGAGAGAGAGAGAGACAGCGCGTGTGTGAGAGAGAGAGAGAGCGCATGTGAGAGAGATTGAGAGGGAGCGCGCATGTGAGAGAGAGCGTGTGTGAGAGCGCATGTGAGAGAGAGCATGTGTGAGAGAGAGAGAGAGCACGTGTGAGAGAGAGAGAAAGTGTGAGAGAGAGTGAGCGTGTGTGAGAGAGAGAGAGAACGTGTGTGAGAGAGAAAGAGAGCAAGAGCGCATGTGAGAGAGAGAGACAGAGCGCGTGTGAGAGACAGAGAGCACGTGAGAGAGAGAGAGATCGCATGTGCGAGGGAAAGTGCGCGTGAGAGAGTGAGAGTGCAAATGAGAGAGAGAGTGCGCATGAGAGAGAGAGAGAGGGCACGTGAGAGAAAGAGATTGTGCGCATGAGAGAGAGTGTGCACGTGAGAGAGAAAATGCATGTGTGAGAAAGAGCTTGTGCGTGTGAGAGAGAGAGAGTGTGCGTGTGAGAGAGAGAGAGTGTGCATGTGAAAGAGAGAGAGTGTGCGTGTGAGAGAGAGTGTGCGTGTGAGAGAGCGAGAGAGACAGTGTGCTTGTGAGAGAGAGAGTGTGCGTGTGAGAGAGAGACAGTGTGCATGAGAGAGAGTGCACATGTGCAAGAAAGATTCCGAATGTGCGAGAGAGCGTGCATGTGAGAGAGGGAGAGAGTGCGTGAGAGAGGGAGAGAGGGCACTGAGAGAGAGAGTGCGTGTGTGAGAGAGAGAGAGAGCGTGTGTGAGAGAGAGAGAGAGAGTGCATGTGAGAGAGATCGAGAGAGAGAGGGCGTTTGTGAGAGAGCGAATGTGTGAGAGAGAGGGAGAGCATGTGTGTGAGAGAGAGAGAGAGAGCGCGTGTGAGAGAGAGAGAGAAAGAGAGAGTGCACGTGGGTGAGAGAGAGAGAGCACGTGTGAGAGAGAGCAAGAGAGAGTGCATGTAAGAGAGAGCAAGAGAGAGAGGGCTTGTGTGAGAGAGCGAGTGTGTGAGAGAGAGGGAGAGCGTGTGTGTGAGAGAGAGAGAGAGAGCGCGTGTGAGAGAGATAGAGAGAGAGTGCACTCGGGTGAGAGGGAGAGAGAGCGCGTGTGTGAGAGAGAGAGCGCGTGTGAGAGAGAGAGAGAGCGCGCGTGTGTGAGAGAGAGAGCGTGTGTGAGAGAGAGAGAGCGCATGCGAGAGAGAGAGAGCGTGTGTGAGAGAGGGAAAGTGCACGTGAGAGAGTGAGAGTGTGCGTGAGAGAGAGTGTGCGTGAGAGAGAGAGAGAGAGAGGGCGCGTGAGAGAGAGAGAGAGTGTGCGTGTGAGAGAGAGACAGTGTGCATGAGAGAGACTGCGCATATGCAAGAGAGATTCCGCATGTGCAAGAGAGAGTGTACGTGAGAGAGGGAGAGATTGCGTGAGAGACGGAGAGAGCACATGAGAGAGGGAGAGTGCGTGTGTGAGAGAGAGAGAGAGAGCAAGTGAGAGAGGTAGAGAGAGCACGTGAGAGAGGGAGAGAGAGCACGTGAGAGAGGGAGAGAGTACATGTGAGAGAGGGAGAGAGTGCGTGTGAGAGAGAGAGTGTGCGTGTCTGAGAGAGAGAGAGCGATAGAGGGCATGTGTGAGAGAGCGAGTGTGGGAGAGAGAGAGAGCGCGTGTGAGAGAGAGAGAGCGCACTTGGGTGAGAGAGAGAGAGACAGCACGTGTGAGAGAGAGAGAGAGCACGTGTGAGAGAGATAGTGTGCATGTGAGAGAGAGTGTGTGCACGTGTGAGAGAGAGTGTGCATGTGGGAGAGAGACAGTGTGTGTGTATGAGAGAGAGGGATTGTGCGTGTGAGAGAGAGAGTGCGCATGTGAGAGAGAGAGAGAGAGAGTGCATGTGAGAGAGAGACAGTGTGCATGTGAGAGAGAGAGTGTGTGCACATGTGAGTGTGTTTGCCTGTCTGAGATAGAGTGCACGTGTGAGAGAGAGTGCGCTTGTGAGAAAGTGTGAACGTGTGAGAGAGACAGTGACAGTGTGAGAGAGACAGTGAGAGTGTGAGAGAGAGTGTGTGCATGTGTGAGAGAGAGTGTGCGTTTGAGAGAGAGTGTGTGTGTGTGAGAGAGAGAGTGTACGCATGTGAGAGAGAGAGAGAGTGTGCACATGTGAGAGAGAGTGTGTTTGCCTGTGAGAAAGAGAGTGTGCATGCGAGAGAGAGAGAGAGATCACGTGAGAGAGGGAGAGAGAGGGCGTGAGAGAGGGAGAGAGAGCATGTGAGAGAGGGAGAGAGAGCACGTGAGAGAGGGAGAGTGCGCGTGAGAGAGGGAGAGTGCGTGTGAGAGAGGGAGAGTGCACACGTGAGATAGGGAGAGTGCGCGTGAGATAGAGAGAGAGTGCGCGTGAGAGAGAGTGTGTGCGCGTGAGAGAGAGAGTGTGCATGTGAGAGAGAGTGCATGTGTGAGAAAGAGAGTGTGCTTGTGTGAGAGAGTTTGCATGTGAGAGAGAGAGTGTGCGTGTGAGAGACAGTGTGCATGTGAGTGAGAGAGAGATGGATTGCGCGTGAGAGAGAGAGAGTGTGCGAGTGTGAGAGAGAGTGCACATGTGTGAGAGAGATTGCTCGTGTGCAAGAGAGAGTGCGTGAGACAGAGGGAGTGCGCATGTGATAGAGTGCGCACGTGTATGAGAGTGTGCTCATGTGTGAGAGACTGTGCGCATGTGTGAGAGAGTGTGCGCATGTGTGAGAGAGTGTGCACGTGTGTGAGAGAGTGTGCACGTGTGTGAGAGAGAGTGTGCATGTGAGAGAGAGAGTGTGCATGTGAGAAAGAGAGTGCACGTGTGAGAGAGAGAGCATGTATGAGAGAGAGTGCATGTGTGAGAGTGTGTGCATGTGTGAGAGTGTGTGCTTGTGTGTGAGAGAGTGTGCGCGTGTGTGAGAGACTGTGAGAGTGTGAGAGAGAGAGTGTGCATGTGAGAGAGAGTGTGTGCACATGTGAGAGAGAGTGGGCGTGTGGGAGAGAGAGTGTGTGTGTGAGAGAGAGAGAGTGTGCATGTGAGAGAGAGAGAGTGTGCATGTGTGAGAGAGTGTGCGCATGTGTGAGAGAGTGTGCATGTGTGTGAGAGAGTGTGCACATGTGTGAGACTGTGCACGTGTGTGAGAGAGAGTATGCATGTGAGAGAGAGAGTGCGCGTGTGAGAAAGAGAGTGCATGTGTGAGAGAGTGCATGTATGAGAGAGAGTGCATGTGTGAGAGTGTGCACGTATGTGAGAGTGTGTGCACATGTGTGCGCGAGTGTGCACATGTGTGAGTGAGAGTGTGCGCGTGTGAGAGAGACAGTGAGAGTGTGAGAGAGAGAGTGTGCATGTGAGAGAGAGTGTGTGCACAGGTGAGAGAGTGGGCATGTGGGAGAGAGAGAGTGTGGGTGTGTGAGAGAGAGAGAGTGTGCGTGTGAGAGAGAGAGAGAGTGTGCGTGTGAGAGAGAGAGAGTGTGCATGTGAGAGAGTGTGCATGTGAGCGAGAGAGAGTGGGCGTGTGAGAGAGAGAGTGTGCGCATGAGAGAGAAAATGCATGTGTGAGAAAGAGAGTGTGCGTGTGAGAAGGCGAGAGTGTGCGTGTGAGAGAGAGAGAGAGTGTGCGTGTGAAAGAGAGAGTGTGCCTGTGAGAGAGAGAGTGTGCGTGTAAGAGTGAGAGAGAGAGTGTGAGTGTAAGAGAGAGAGAGAGTGTGCATGTGAGAGAGAGAGAGAGTGTGCATGTGAGAGAGAGTGTGCATGTGAGAGCGAGAGAGAGAGTGTGCGTGTGAGAGAGAGAGTGTGCGTGTGAGAGAGAGACAGTGTGCATGAGAGAGAGTGCACATGTGAAAGAGAGATTCCGCATGTGCGAGAGAGCGTGCACGTGAGAGAGGGAGAGAGCACATGAGAGAGGGAGAGTGCGCGTGTGAGAGAGAGAGCGAGAGCATGTGAGAGAGGTAGAGAGAGCACGTGAGAGAGGGAGAGAGAGCGCGTGAGAGAGGGAGACAGTGCACGTGAGTGAGAGAGTATGCGCGTTTGAGAGAGAGAGAGAGAGCGTGTGAGAGAGTGTGAGAGAGAGGGCGTGTGTGAGAGAGCGAGTGTGAGAGAGAGAGAGAGTGCGTGTGTGAGAGAGAGAGCACATGTGTGAGAGAGAGAGAGAGAGTGCGTGTGAGAGAGGTAGAGTGTGTATGAGAGAGGGAGAGTGCGCGTGAGAGAGAGAGAGAGTGTGCGTGTGAGAGAGAGAGTGTGCGTGTGAGAGAGAGTGTGCGCATGTGAGAGAGAGAGAGTGTGGACATGTGAGAGAGAGTGTGTTTGCCTGTGAGAGAGAGAGTGTGTGTGTGAGACAGAGAGTGTGTGCATGTCAGAGAGAGAGTGTGCATGTGAGAGAGAGAGAGTGCGTGTGAGAGATATGGAGAGAGCGCATGTGAGAGAGAGAGAGAGTGCATTTGAGAGAGAGAGTGTGTGTGCCAGAGAGAGAGAGCACGTGAAAGAGAGGGAGCACTTGTAAGAGAGAGCACGTGTGAGAGAGAGCTCGTGTGAGAGAGGGAGAGAGAGAGAGTGTGAGAGAGAGCACGTGTGTGAGAGAGAGAGGGAGAGCACATGCGAGAGAGAGCGAGAGAGAGTACGCATGTGAGAGAGAATGAGAGAGAGAGCGCATGTGTGAGAGAGTACTTGTGAGAGAGAGAGCGGGCGTGTGATAGAGAGAGCGTGTGTGAGAGAGAGAGTGCATGTGAGAGAGAGAGAGAGTGTGTGTGTGAAAGAGAGTGTGCGTGTGAGAGAGAAGGAATGTGCATGTCAGAGAGAGAGAGAGTGTGCTTGTGAGAGAGAGAGAGAATGTGCATGAGAGAGTGTGCGTGTGTGAGAGAGATTCCGCAGGTGCGAGAGAGAGAGCACGTGAGAGAGGGAGTGATTGTATGAGAGATCGCGTGAGAGAGGGAGAGCGCATGAGAGAGGGAGAGAGCACGTGAGAGAGGGAGAGTGCGTGCAAGAGAGGGAGAGCGCGCATGAGAGAGAGAGTGCACTTAGAGAGAGGGAGAGTGCACGTGAGAGAGAGAGAGAGGGCGCGTGAGAGAGAGAGATTATGCACGTGAGAGAGAGTGTACGCGTGAGAGAGAAAATGCATGTGTGAGAAAGAGAGTATGCATGTGAGAGAGCGAGAGTGTGCGGGTGAGAGACAGAGTGTGCATGTGATAGAGAGAGTGTACGTGTGAGAGAGAGGGTGTGCGTGTGAGAGAGAGACAGTGTGCGTGTGAGAGAGAGAGTGTGCGTGTGAGAGCGAGATAGTGTGCATGTGAGAGAGAGAGAGTGTGCATGAGAGAGAGTGCACGTGTGCGAGAGAGTTTCCGCATGTGTGAGGGACAGTGCACATGAGAGAGGGAGAGAGTGTGTGAGAGAGGGAGAGAGTGTGTAAGAGAGGGAGAGTGCATGTGAGAGAGAGAGAGAGAGCGTGTGAGAGAGAGAGAGTGAGCGCGTGAGACAGGGAGAGAGAGCGCGTGAGAGAGAGAGAGCGCGTGCAAGAGAGAGAGAGAGCACCTGTGAGACAGAGCGCATGTGTGAGAGAGTGAGAGAGCGCGTGTGAGAGAAAGAGAGAGCATCTGCGAGAGAGAGGGAGCGCCTGTGAGAGAGAGCGCATGTGAGAGAGTGCGCGTGTGAGAGAGAGAGAGAGCGTTGAGAGAGAGAGAGGGAGAGCCCGTGCGAGAGAGAGCGAGAGAGAGCGCGCATGTGAGAGAGAGCGAGTGTGAGAGCGCATGTGAGAGACAGCATGTGTGTGAGAGAGAGAGCGCGTGTGTGAGAGAGAGAGAGAGCACATGTGAGAGAGAGAGAGCGTGTGTGAGAGAGAGAGCACATGTGAGAGAGAGAGAGGGCGCGTGAGAGAGAGAGATTGTGTGCATGAGAGAGAGTGTGCGCGTGAGAGAGAAAATGCGTGTGTGAGAAAGAGAGTGTGCGTGTGAGAGAGAGTGTGCGTGTGAGAGAGAGAGAGAAAGTGTGCCTGTGAGAAAGAGAGAGTGTGCGTGTGAGAGAGAGTGTGCGTGTGACAGCGAGAGACAGAGTGTGCATGTGAGAGAGAGAGAGAGTGTGCATGTGAGAGAGAGAGAGAGTGAGCGCATGAGACAGGGAGAGAGAGCGCGTGAGAGAGAGAGAGAGCACATGAAAGAGAGAGAGAGAGAGCGCCTGTGAGACAGAGCGCGTGTGTGAGAGAGTGAGAGCGCGTGTGAGAGAGAGAGAGAGAGCGCGTGCAAGAGAGAGAGAGCGCCTGTGAGAGAGAGCGCGTGTGAGAGAGTGCACGTGTGAGAGAGAGAGAGAGTGTGTGAGAGAGAGAGAGGGAGAGCCCATGCGAGAGAGAGCGAGAGAGAGCACGCATGTGAGAGAGCGCGAGTGTGAGAGTGCATATGAGAGAAAGCATGCGTGAGAGAGAGAGAGCGCGCGTGTGAGAGAGAGAGAGAGCATGTGTGAGAGAGAGAGAGCATGTGTGAGAGAGAGAGCATGTGTGAGAGAGAGTGAGCGCGTGTGAGAGTGAGAGAGAACACGTGTGAGATAGAGAGAGCGAGCAAGAGTGCATGTGAGAGAGAGAGACAGAGCACGTGTGAGAGGGAGAGAGCACGTGAGAGAGAGAGAGCACATGAGAGAGGGAAAGTGCGCATGAGAGAGAGAGAGAGGGTGCGTGAGAGAGAGAGATTGTGCGCATGAGAGAGAGTGTGCGCGTGAGAGAGAAAATGCGTGTCTGAGAAAGAGAGTGTGCATGTGAGAGAGAGAGTGTGCATGTGAGAGAGAGAGTGTGTGTGTGAGAGAGTGCGAGAGTTTGCATGTGAGAGAGAGAGAGTGTGCCTGTGAGAGAGAGAGTGTGCGTGTGAGAGAGAGAGAGTGTGTGTGTGAGAGAGAGACAGTGTGCATGAGAGAGAGTGCACATGTGCAAGAGACATTCCGCATGTGCGAGAGAGCGTGCACGTGAGAGAGGGAGTGCTTGAGAGAGGGAGAGAGCACATGAGAGAGGGAGAGTGCGCGTGTGAGAGAGAGAGAGAGAGCATGTGAGAGAGGTAGAGAGAGCGCGTGAGAGAGGGAGAGTGCGCGTGTGAGAGAGAGAGAGAGCGCGTGCAAGAGAGAGAGAGAGCACCTTTGAGACAGAGCGCATGTGTGAGAGAGTGAGAGAGCGCGTGTGAGAGAAAGAGAGAGCATCTGCGAGAGAGAGGGAGCGCCTGTGAGAGAGAGCGCATGTGAGAGAGAGCGAGTGTGAGAGCGCATGTGAGAGACATCATGTGTGTGAGAGAGAGAGCGCATGTGTGAGAGAGAGAGAGAGCACATGTTAGAGAGAGAGAGCGTGTGTGAGAGAGAGAGCATATGTGAGAGAGAGAGAGGGCATGTGAGAGAGAGAGAGGGCGTGTGAGAGAGAGAGATTGTGCGCATGAGAGAGAGTGTGCACGTGAGAGAGAAAATGCGTGTGTGAGAAAGAGAGTGTGCGTGTGAGAGAGAGAGAGAAAGTGTGCCTGTGAGAAAGAGAGAGTGTGCGCGTGAGAGAGAGTGTGCGTGTGAGAGCGAGAGACAGAGTGTGCATGTGAGAGAGAGAGAGTGTGCATGTGAGAGAGAGAGAGTGAGCGCGTGAGACAGGGAGAGAGAGCGCGTGAGAGAGAGAGAGAGCACATGCAAGAGAGAGAGAGAGAGCGCCTGTGAGACAGAGCGCGTGTGTGAGAGAGTGAGAGAGCGCGTGTGAGAGAGAGCGAGAGAGCGCGTGCAAGAGAGAGAGAGCGCCTGTGAGAGAGAGCGCGTGTGAGAGAGTGCACGTGTGAGAGAGAGAGAGAGAGTGTGTGAGAGAGAGAGAGGGAGAGCCCATGCGAGAGAGAGCGAGAGAGAGCACGCATGTGAGAGAGCGCGAGTGTGAGAGTGCATATGAGAGAGAGCATGCGTGAGAGAGAGAGAGCGCGGGTGTGAGAGAGAGAGAGAGCATGTGTGAGAGAGAGAGAGCATGTGTGAGAGAGAGAGCATGTGTGAGAGAGAGTGAGCGCGTGTGAGAGTGAGAGAGAACACGTGTGAGATAGAGAGAGCGAGCAAGAGTGCATGTGAGAGAGAGAGACAGAGCACGTGTGAGAGGGAGAGAGCACGTGAGAGAGAGAGAGCACATGAGAGAGGGAAAGTGCGCATGAGAGAGAGAGAGAGGGTGCGTGAGAGAGAGAGATTGTGCGCATGAGAGAGAGTGTGCGCGTGAGAGAGAAAATGCGTGTCTGAGAAAGAGAGTGTGCATGTGAGAGAGAGAGTGTGTGTGTGAGAGAGTGCGAGAGTTTGCATGTGAGAGAGAGAGAGTGTGCCTGTGAGAGAGAGAGTGTGCGTGTGAGAGAGAGAGAGTGTGTGTGTGAGAGAGAGACAGTGTGCATGAGAGAGAGTGCACATGTGCAAGAGACATTCCGCATGTGCGAGAGAGCGTGCACGTGAGAGAGGGAGTGCTTGAGAGAGGGAGAGAGCACATGAGAGAGGGAGAGTGCGCGCGTGAGAGAGAGAGAGAGAGCATGTCAGAGAGGTAGAGAGAGCGCGTGAGAGAGGGAGAGTGCGCGTGTGAGAGAGAGAGAGAGCGCGTGCAAGAGAGAGAGAGAGCACCTTTGAGACAGAGCGCATGTGTGAGAGAGTGAGAGAGCGCGTGTGAGAGAAAGAGAGAGCATCTGCGAGAGAGAGGGAGCGCCTGTGAGAGAGAGCGCATGTGAGAGAGAGCGAGTGTGAGAGCGCATGTGAGAGACAGCATGTGTGTGAGAGAGAGAGCGCATGTGTGAGAGAGAGAGAGAGCACATGTTAGAGAGAGAGAGCGTGTGTGAGAGAGAGAGCACATGTGAGAGAGAGAGAGGGCATGTGAGAGAGAGAGAGGGCGTGTGAGAGAGAGAGATTGTGCGCATGAGAGAGAGTGTGCATGTGAGAGAGAAAATGCGTGTGTGAGAAAGAGAGTGTGCGTGTGAGAGAGAGAGAGAAAGTGTGCCTGTGAGAAAGAGAGAGTGTGCGCGTGAGAGAGAGTGTGCGTGTGAGAGCGAGAGACAGAGTGTGCATGTGAGAGAGAGAGAGTGTGCATGTGAGAGAGAGAGAGTGAGCGCGTGAGACAGGGAGAGAGAGCGCGTGAGAGAGAGAGAGAGCACATGCAAGAGAGAGAGAGAGAGCGCCTGTGAGACAGAGCGCGTGTGTGAGAGAGTGAGAGAGCGCGTGTGAGAGAGAGCGAGAGAGCGCGTGCAAGAGAGAGAGAGCGCCTGTGAGAGAGAGCGCGTGTGAGAGAGTGCACGTGTGAGAGAGAGAGAGAGAGTGTGTGAGAGAGAGAGAGGGAGAGCCCATGCGAGAGAGAGCGAGAGAGAGCACGCATATGAGAGAGCGCGAGTGTGAGAGTGCATATGAGAGAGAGCATGCGTGAGAGAGAGAGAGCGCGGGTGTGAGAGAGAGAGAGAGCATGTGTGAGAGAGAGAGAGCATGTGTGAGAGAGAGAGCATGTGTGAGAGAGAGTGAGCGCGTGTGAGAGTGAGAGAGAACACGTGTGAGATAGAGAGAGCGAGCAAGAGTGCATGTGAGAGAGAGAGACAGAGCACGTGTGAGAGGGAGAGAGCACGTGAGAGAGAGAGAGCACATGAGAGAGGGAAAGTGCGCATGAGAGAGAGAGAGAGGGTGCGTGAGAGAGAGAGATTGTGCGCATGAGAGAGAGTGTGCGCGTGAGAGAGAAAATGCGTGTCTGAGAAAGAGAGTGTGCATGTGAGAGAGAGAGTGTGCATGTGAGAGAGAGAGTGTGCGTTTGAGAGAGCGCGAGAGTTTGCATGTGAGAGAGAGAGAGTGTGCCTGTGAGAGAGAGAGTGTGCGTGTGAGAGAGAGAGAGAGTTTGTGTGTGAGAGAGAGACAGTGTGAATGAAAGAGAGTGCACATGTGCAAGAGACATTCCGCATGTGCAAGAGAGCGTGCACGTGAGAGAGGGAGTGTGTGAGAGAGGGAGAGAGCACATGAGAGAGGGAGAGTGCGCGTGTGAGAGAGAGAGAGCATGTGAGAGAGGTAGAGAGAGCGCGTGAGAGAGGGAGAGTGCGCGTGTGAGAGAGAGAGAGAGAGAGCACGTGAGAGATGTAGAGAGAGTGTGTGAGAGAGGGAGAGAGAGCGCGTGAGAGAGTGAGAGTTTGCGCGTGAGAGAGAGAGAGCGTGTGAGAGAGTGCGAGAGAGAGTGCATGTGTGAGAGAGCGAGTGTGAGAGAGAGAAAGAGAGAGTGCGTGTGTGAGAGAGAGAGAGAGCGTTGAGAGAGAGAGAGGGAGAGCCCGTGCGAGAGAGAGCGAGAGAGAGCGCGCATGTGAGAGAGAGCGAGTGTGAGAGCGCATGTGAGAGACAGCATGTGTGTGAGAGAGAGAGCGCGTGTGTGAGAGAGAGAGAGAGCACATGTGAGAGAGAGAGAGCGTGTGTGAGAGAGAGAGCACATGTGAGAGAGAGAGAGGGCGCGTGAGAGAGAGAGATTGTGTGCATGAGAGAGAGTGTGCGCGTGAGAGAGAAAATGCGTGTGTGAGAAAGAGAGTGTGCGTGTGAGAGAGAGTGTGCGTGTGAGAGAGAGAGAGAAAGTGTGCCTGTGAGAAAGAGAGAGTGTGCGTGTGAGAGAGAGTGTGCGTGTGACAGCGAGAGACAGAGTGTGCATGTGAGAGAGAGAGAGAGTGTGCATGTGAGAGAGAGAGAGAGTGAGCGCATGAGACAGGGAGAGAGAGCGCGTGAGAGAGAGAGAGAGCACATGAAAGAGAGAGAGAGAGAGCGCCTGTGAGACAGAGCGCGTGTGTGAGAGAGTGAGAGAGCGCGTGTGAGAGAGAGAGAGAGAGCGCGTGGAAGAGAGAGAGAGCGCCTGTGAGAGAGAGCGCGTGTGAGAGTGCACGTGTGAGAGAGAGAGAGAGTGTGTGAGAGAGAGAGAGGGAGAGCCCATGCGAGAGAGAGCGAGAGAGAGCACGCATGTGAGAGAGCGCGAGTGTGAGAGTGCATATGAGAGAGAGCATGTGTGAGAGAGAGAGAGCGCGCGTGTGAGAGAGAGAGAGAGCATGTGTGAGAGAGAGAGAGCATGTGTGAGAGAGAGAGCATGTGTGAGAGAGAGTGAGCGCGTGTGAGAGTGAGAGAGAACACGTGTGAGATAGAGAGAGCGAGCAAGAGTGCATGTGAGAGAGAGAGACAGAGCACGTGTGAGAGGGAGAGAGCACGTGAGAGAGAGAGAGCACATGAGAGAGGGAAAGTGCGCATGAGAGAGAGAGAGAGGGTGCGTGAGAGAGAGAGATTGTGCGCATGAGAGAGAGTGTGCGCGTGAGAGAGAAAATGCGTGTCTGAGAAAGAGAGTGTGCATGTGAGAGAGAGAGTGTGCATGTGAGAGAGAGAGTGTGTGTGTGAGAGAGTGCGAGAGTTTGCATGTGAGAGAGAGAGAGTGTGCCTGTGAGAGAGAGAGTGTGCGTGTGAGAGAGAGAGAGAGTGTGTGTGTGAGAGAGAGACAGTGTGAATGAGAGAGAGTGCACATGTGCAAGAGACATTCCGCATGTGCGAGAGAGCGTGCACGTGAGAGAGGGAGTGCTTGAGAGAGGGAGAGAGCACATGAGAGAGGGAGAGTGCGCGTGTGAGAGAGAGAGAGAGAGCATGTGAGAGAGGTAGAGAGAGCACGTGAGAGAGGGAGAGTGCGCATGTGAGAGAGAGAGAGAGCGCGTGCAAGAGAGAGAGAGAGCACCTTTGAGACAGAGCGCATGTGTGAGAGAGTGAGAGAGCGAGTGTGAGAGAAAGAGAGAGCATCTGCGAGAGAGTGGGAGCGCCTGTGAGAGAGAGCGCATGTGAGAGAGAGCGAGTGTGAGAGCGCAAGTGAGAGACAGCATGTGTGTGTGAGAGAGAGCGCGTGTGTGAGAGAGAGAGAGAGCACATGTTAGAGAGAGAGAGCGTGTGTGAGAGAGAGAGCACATGTGAGAGAGAGAGAGGGCGTGTGAGAGAGAGAGATTGTGCGCATGAGAGAGAGTGTGCACTTGAGAGAGAAAATGCGTGTGTGAGAAAGAGAGTGTGCGTGTGAGAGAGAGTGTGCATGTGAGAGAGAGAGAGAAAGTGTGCCTGTGAGAAAGAGAGTGTGCGTGTGAGAGAGAGTGTGCGTGTGAGAGCGAGAGACAGAGTGTGCATGTGAGAGAGAGAGAGAGTGTGCATGTGAGAGAGAGAGAGTGAGCGCGTGAGACAGGGAGAGAGAGCGCGTGAGAGAGAGAGAGAGCACATGCAAGAGAGAGAGAGAGAGAGCGCCTGTGAGACAGAGCGCGTGTGTGAGAGAGTGAGAGAGCGCGTGTGAGAGAGAGAGAGAGAGCGCGTGCAAGAGAGAGAGAGCGCCTGTAAGAGAGAGCGCGTGTGAGAGGTGCACGTGTGAGAGAGAGAGAGAGTGTGTGAGAGAGAGAGAGGGAGAGCCCATGCGAGAGAGAGCGAGAGAGAGCACGCATGTGAGAGAGCGCGAGTGTGAGAGTGCATATGAGAGAGAGCATGCATGAGAGAGAGAGAGCGCGCGTGTGAGAGAGAGAGAGAGAGTGTGTGAGAGAGAGAGAGCATGTGTGAGAGAGAGAGCATGTGTGAGAGAGAGTGAGCGAGTGTGAGAGTGAGAGAGAAGACGTGTGAGATAGAGAGAGCGAGCAAGAGTGCATGTGAGAGAGAGAACAGAGCACGTGTGAGAGGGAGAGAGCACGTGAGAGAGAGAGAGCACATGAGAGAGGGAAAGTGCGCATGAGAGAGAGAGAGAGGGTGCGTGAGAGAGAGAGATTGTGCGCATGAGAGAGAGTGTGCGCGTGAGAGAGAAAATGCGTGTCTGAGAAAGAGAGTGTGCATGTGAGAGAGAGTGTGTGCATGTGAGAGAGAGAGTGTGCGTGTGAGAGAGTGCGAGAGTTTGCATGTGAGAGAGAGAGAGTGTGCCTGTGAGAGAGAGAGTGTGCGTGTGAGAGAGAGAGAGAGTTTGTGTGTGAGAGAGAGACAGTGTGAATGAAAGAGAGTGCACATGTGCAAGAGACATTCCGCATGTGCGAGAGAGCGTGCACGTGAGAGAGGGAGTGTGTGAGAGAGGGAGAGAGCACATGAGAGAGGGAGAGTGCGCGTGTGAGAGAGAGAGAGCATGTGAGAGAGGTAGAGAGAGCGCGTGAGAGAGGGAGAGTGCGCGTGTGAGAGAGAGAGAGAGAGAGCACGTGAGAGATGTAGAGAGAGTGTGTGAGAGAGGGAGAGAGAGCGCGTGAGAGAGGGAGAGTTTGCGCGTGAGAGAGAGAGAGCGTGTGAGAGAGTGCGAGAGAGAGTGCATGTGTGAGAGAGCGAGTGTGAGAGAGAGAAAGAGAGAGTGCGTGTGTGAGAGAGAGAGAGAGCGTTGAGAGAGAGAGAGGGAGAGCCCGTGCGAGAGAGAGCGAGAGAGAGCGCGCATGTGAGAGAGAGCGAGTGTGAGAGCGCATGTGAGAGACAGCATGTGTGTGAGAGAGAGAGCGCGTGTGTGAGAGAGAGAGAGAGCACTTGTGAGAGAGAGAGAGCGTGTGTGAGAGAGAGAGCACATGTGAGAGAGAGAGAGGGCGCGTGAGAGAGAGAGATTGTGTGCATGAGAGAGAGTGTGCGCGTGAGAGAGAAAATGCGTGTGTGAGAAAGAGAGTGTGCGTGTGAGAGAGAGTGTGCGTGTGAGAGAGAGAGAGAAAGTGTGCCTGTGAGAAAGAGAGAGTGTGCGTGTGAGAGAGAGTGTGCGTGTGACAGCGAGAGACAGAGTGTGCATGTGAGAGAGAGAGAGAGTGTGCATGTGAGAGAGAGAGAGAGTGAGCGCATGAGACAGGGAGAGAGAGCGCGTGAGAGAGAGAGAGAGCACATGAAAGAGAGAGAGAGAGAGCGCCTGTGAGACAGAGCGCGTGTGTGAGAGAGTGAGAGAGCGCGTGTGAGAGAGAGAGAGAGCGCGTGGAAGAGAGAGAGAGCGCCTGTGAGAGAGAGCGCGTGTGAGAGAGTGCACGTGTGAGAGAGAGAGAGAGTGTGTGAGAGAGAGAGAGGGAGAGCCCATGCGAGAGAGAGCGAGAGAGAGCACGCATGTGAGAGAGCGCGAGTGTGAGAGTGCATATGAGAGAGAGCATGTGTGAGAGAGAGAGAGCGCGCGTGTGAGAGAGAGAGAGAGCATGTGTGAGAGAGAGAGAGCATGTGTGAGAGAGAGAGCATGTGTGAGAGAGAGTGAGCGCGTTTGAGAGTGAGAGAGAACACGTGTGAGATAGAGAGAGCGAGCAAGAGTGCATGTGAGAGAGAGAGACAGAGCACGTGTGAGAGGGAGAGAGCACGTGAGAGAGGGAGAGCACATGAGAGAGGGAAAGTGCGCATGAGAGAGAGAGAGAGGGTGCGTGAGAGAGAGAGATTGTGCGCATGAGAGAGAGTGTGCGCGTGAGAGAGAAAATGCGTGTCTGAGAAAGAGAGTGTGCATGTGAGAGAGAGAGTGTGCATGTGAGAGAGAGAGTGTGTGTGTGAGAGAGTGCGAGAGTTTGCATGTGAGAGAGAGAGAGTGTGCCTGTGAGAGAGAGAGTGTGCGTGTGAGAGAGAGAGAGAGTGTGTGTGTGAGAGAGAGACAGTGTGAATGAGAGAGAGTGCACATGTGCAAGAGACATTCCGCATGTGCGAGAGAGCGTGCACGTGAGAGAGGGAGTGCTTGAGAGAGGGAGAGAGCACATGAGAGAGGGAGAGTGCGCGTGTGAGAGAGAGAGAGAGAGCATGTGAGAGAGGTAGAGAGAGCGCGTGAGAGAGGGAGAGTGCGCATGTGAGAGAGAGAGAGAGCGCGTGCAAGAGAGAGAGAGAGCACCTTTGAGACAGAGCGCATGTGTGAGAGAGTGAGAGAGCGAGTGTGAGAGAAAGAGAGAGCATCTGCGAGAGAGAGGGAGCGCCTGTGAGAGAGAGCGCATGTGAGAGAGAGCGAGTGTGAGAGCGCAAGTGAGAGACAGCATGTGTGTGTGAGAGAGAGCGCGTGTGTGAGAGAGAGAGAGAGCACATGTTAGAGAGAGAGAGCGTGTGTGAGAGAGAGAGCACATGTGAGAGAGAGAGAGGGCGTGTGAGAGAGAGAGATTGTGCGCATGAGAGAGAGTGTGCACTTGAGAGAGAAAATGCGTGTGTGAGAAAGAGAGTGTGCGTGTGAGAGAGAGTGTGCATGTGAGAGAGAGAGAGAAAGTGTGCCTGTGAGAAAGAGAGTGTGCGTGTGAGAGAGAGTGTGCGTGTGAGAGCGAGAGACAGAGTGTGCATGTGAGAGAGAGAGAGAGTGTGCATGTGAGAGAGAGAGAGTGAGCGCGTGAGACAGGGAGAGAGAGCGCGTGAGAGAGAGAGAGAGCACATGCAAGAGAGAGAGAGAGAGAGCGCCTGTGAGACAGAGCGCGTGTGTGAGAGAGTGAGAGAGCGCGTGTGAGAGAGAGAGAGAGAGCGCGTGCAAGAGAGAGAGAGCGCCTGTAAGAGAGAGCGCGTGTGAGAGGTGCACGTGTGAGAGAGAGAGAGAGTGTGTGAGAGAGAGAGAGGGAGAGCCCATGCGAGAGAGAGCGAGAGAGAGCACGCATGTGAGAGAGCGCGAGTGTGAGAGTGCATATGAGAGAGAGCATGCATGAGAGAGAGAGAGCGCGCGTGTGAGAGAGAGAGAGAGAGTGTGTGAGAGAGAGAGAGCATGTGTGAGAGAGAGAGAATGTGTGAGAGAGAGTGAGCGCGTGTGAGAGTGAGAGAGAAGACGTGTGAGATAGAGAGAGCGAGCAAGAGTGCATGTGAGAGAGAGAACAGAGCACGTGTGAGAGGGAGAGAGCACGTGAGAGAGAGAGAGCACATGAGAGAGGGAAAGTGCGCATGAGAGAGAGAGAGAGGGTGCGTGAGAGAGAGAGATTGTGCGCATGAGAGAGAGTGTGCGCGTGAGAGAGAAAATGCGTGTCTGAGAAAGAGAGTGTGCATGTGAGAGAGAGTGTGTGCATGTGAGAGAGAGAGTGTGCGTGTGAGAGAGTGCGAGAGTTTGCATGTGAGAGAGAGAGAGTGTGCCTGTGAGAGAGAGAGTGTGCGTGTGAGAGAGAGAGAGAGTGTGTGTGTGAGAGAGAGAGAGTGTGAATGAGAGAGAGTGCACATGTGCAAGAGACATTCCGCATGTGCGAGAGAGCGTGCACGTGAGAGAGGGAGTGTGTGAGAGAGGGAGAGAGCACATGAGAGAGGGAGATTGCGCGTGTGAGAGAGAGAGAGCATGTGAGAGAGGTAGAGAGAGCGCGTGAGAGAGGGAGAGTGCGCGTGTGAGAGAGAGAGAGAGCGCGTGCAAGAGAGAGAGAGAGCACCTTTGAGACAGAGCGCATGTGTGAGAGAGTGAGAGAGCGCGTGTGAGAGAAAGAGAGAGCATCTGCGAGAGAGAGGGAGCGCCTGTGAGAGAGAGCGCATGTGAGAGAGAGCGAGTGTGAGAGCGCATGTGAGAGACAGCATGTGTGTGAGAGAGAGAGAGCACATGTTAGAGAGAGAGAGCGTGTGTGAGAGAGAGAGCACATGTGAGAGAGAGAGAGGGCGTGTGAGAGAGAGAGATTGTGCGCATGAGAGAGAGTGTGCACGTGAGAGAGAAAATGCGTGTGTGAGAAAGAGAGTGTGCGTGTGAGAGAGAGTGTGCGTGTGAGAGAGAGAGAGAAAGTGTGCCTGTGAGAAAGAGAGAGTGTGCGCGTGAGAGAGAGTGTGCGTGTGAGAGCGAGACACAGAGTGTGCATGTGAGAGAGAGAGAGAGTGTGCATGTGAGAGAGAGAGAGTGAGCGTGTGAGACAGGGAGAGAGAGCGCGTGAGAGAGAGAGAGAGCACATGCAAGAGAGAGAGAGAGAGCGCCTGTGAGACAGAGCGCGTGTGTGAGAGAGTGAGAGAGCGCGTGTGAGAGAGAGCGAGAGAGCGCATGCAAGAGAGAGAGAGCGCCTGTAAGAGAGAGCGCGTGTGAGAGAGTGCACGTGTGAGAGAGAGAGAGAGTGTGTGAGAGAGAGAGAGGGAGAGCCCATGCGAGAGAGAGCGAGAGAGAGCACGCATGTGAGAGAGCTGAAGTGTGAGAGTGCATATGAGAGAGAGCGTGCGTGAGAGAGAGAGAGCACGCGTGTGAGAGAGAGAGAGAGAGTGTGTGAGAGAGAGAGAGCATGTGTGAGAGAGAGAGCATGTGTGAGAGAGAGTGAGCGCGTGTGAGAGTGAGAGAGAACACTTGTGAGATAGAGAGAGCGAGCAAGAGTGCATGTGAGAGAGAGAACAGAGCACGTGTGAGAGGGAGAGAGCACGTGAGAGAGAGAGAGCACATGAGAGAGGAAAAGTGCGCATGAGAGAGAGAGAGAGGGTGCGTGAGAGAGAGAGATTGTGCGCATGAGAGAGAGTGTGCGCGTGAGAGAGAAAATGCGTGTCTGAGAAAGAGAGTGTGCATGTGAGAGAGAGAGTGTGCATGTGAGAGAGAGAGTGTGCGTGTGAGAGAGTGCGAGAGTTTGCATGTGAGAGAGAGAGAGTGTGCCTGTGAGAGAGAGAGTGTGCGTGTGAGAGAGAGAGAGAGTGTGTGTGTGAGAGAGAGACAGTGTGAATGAGAGAGAGTGCACATGTGCAAGAGACATTCCGCATGTGCGAGAGAGCGTGCATGTGAGAGAGGGAGTGTGTGAGAGAGGGAGAGAGCACATGAGAGAGGGAGAGTGCGCGTGTGAGAGAGAGAGAGCATGTGAGAGAGGTAGAGAGAGCGCGTGAGAGAGGGAGAGTGCGCGTGTGAGAGAGAGAGAGAGAGAGCACGTGAGAGATGTAGAGAGAGTGTGTGAGAGAGGGAGAGAGAGAGCGTGAGAGAGGGAGAGTGTGCGCGTGAGAGAGAGAGAGCGTGTGAGAGAGTGCGAGAGAGAGTGCATGTGTGAGAGAGCGAGTGTGAGAGAGAGAAAGAGAGAGTGCGTGTGTGAGAGAGAGAGAGAGCACATGTGTGAGAGAGAGAGAGAGCGCATGTGAGAGAGAGAGAGAGTGCATGTGTGAGAGGGAGAGTGCGTATGAGAGTGGGAGAGTGCGCGTGAGAGAGAGTGAGTGTGCGTGTGAGAGAGAGAGTTTGTGCATGTGAGAGAGAGTGTGCATGTGAGAGAGAGAGAGAGCACGTGTGAGAGAGAGAGAGTGTGTGCGTGTGTGAGGGAGGGAATGTGCATGTCAGAGAGAGAGAGAGAGTGTGTGTGTGAGAGAGAGACAGTGTGCATGAGAGAGAGTGCACATGTGCAAGAGACATTCCGCATGTGCGAGAGAGCGTGCACGTGAGAGAGGGAGTGCTTGAGAGAGGGAGAGAGCACATGAGAGAGGGAGAGTGCGCGTGTGAGAGAGAGAGAGAGAGCATGTGAGAGAGGTAGAGAGAGCGCGTGAGAGAGGGAGAGTGCGCGTGTGAGAGGGAGAGAGAGAGCACGTGAGAGATGTAGAGAGAGTGTGTGAGAGAGGGAGAGAGAGCGCATGAGAGAGTGCGAGAGAGAGTGCCTGTGTGAGAGAGCGAGTGTGAGAGAGAGAAAGAGAGAGTGCGTGTGTGAGAGAGAGAGAGCACATGTGTGAGAGAGAGAGTGCATGTGAGAGAGACAGAGAGTGCATGTGTGAGAGGGAGAGTGCGTATGAGAGTGGGAGAGTGCGCGTGAGAGAGAGCGAGTGTGCATGTGAGAGAGAGAGTTTGTGCATGTGAGAGAGAGAGTGTGCATGTGAGGGAGAGAGAGAGCACGTGTGAGAGAGAGAGAGTGTGTGCGTGTGTGAGGGAGGGAATGTGCATGTCAGAGAGAGAGAGAGTGTGCTTGTGAGAGAGAGAGAGAATGTGCATGAGAGAGTGCGCGTGTGTGAGAGAGATTCCGCAGGTGCGAGAGAGAGAGCACGTGAGAGTGGGAGTGAGTGTATGAGAGATCGCGTGAGAGAGGGAGAGCGCATGAGAGAGGGAGAGAGCACGTGAGAGAGGGAGAGTGCGTGCAAGAGAGGGAGAGTGCGCGTGAGAGAGAGAGTGCACTGAGAGAGAGGGAGAGTGCACGTGAGAGAGAGAGAGAGAGGGCGCGTGAGAGAGAGAGATTATGCACGTGAGAGAGAGTGTACGCGTGAGAGAGAAAATGCGTGTGTGAGAAAGAGAGTATGCATGTGAGAGAGCGAGAGTGTGCGGGTGAGAGAGAGAGAGTGTGCATGTGAGAGAGAGGGTGTGCGTGTGAGAGAGAGAGAATGTGCGTGTGAGAGAGAGAGTGTGCGTGTGAGAGCGAGATAGTGTGCATGTGAGAGAGAGAGAGTGTGCATGAGAGAGAGTGCACGTGTGCGAGAGAGATTCCGCATGTGTGAGGGACAGTGCACATGAGAGAGGGAGAGAGTGTGTGAGAGAGGGAGAGAGTGTGTGAGAGAGGGAGAGTGCATGTGAGAGACAGTGTGTGAGAGAGAGAGAGTGAGCGCGTGAGACAGGGAGAGAGAGCGCGTGAGAGAGAGAGAGAGCGCGTGCAAGAGAGAGAGAGAGCACCTGTGAGGCAGAGCGCGTGTGTGAGAGAGTGAGAGAGCGCGTGTGAGTGAGCACGCATGTGAGAGAGAGCGAGTGTGAGAGCGCATATGAGAGAGAGCATGCATGTGAGAGAGAGCGCGCGCATGTGAGAGAGAGAGAGAGCATGTGTGAGAGAGAGAGAGCATGTGTGAGAGAGAGAGAGCATGTGTGAGAGAGAGTGAGCGCGTGTGAGAGTGAGAGAGAACACGTGTGAGATAGTGAGAGAGAGCAAGAGCGCATGTGAGAGAGAGAGACAGAGCGCGTGTGAGAGGGAGAGAGCACGTGAGAGAGAGAGCGCATGAGAGAGGGAAAGTGCGCGTGAGAGAGAGAGAGGGCGCGTGAGAGAGAGAGGTTGTGCGCATGAGAGAGAGTGTGCGCGTGAGAGAGAAAATGCGTGTCTGAGAAAGAGAGTGTGCATGTGAGAGAGAGAGTGTGCATGTGAGAGAGAGAGAGAGTTTGCGTATGAGAGAGTGAGTGTGCCTGTGAGAGAGAGAGAGTGTGCGTGTGAGAGAGAGAGAGAGAGTGTGCATGTGAGAGAGAGAGTTTGTGTGTGAGAGAGAGACAGTGTGCATGAGAGAGAGTGCACATGTGCAAGAGACATTCCGCATGTGCGAGAGAGCGTGCACGTGAGAGAGGGAGTGCTTGAGAGAGGGAGAGAGCACATGAGAGAGGGAGAGTGCGCGTGTGAGAGAGAGAGAGAGAGCATGTGAGAGAGGTAGAGAGAGCGCGTGAGAGAGGGAGAGTGCGCGTGTGAGAGAGAGAGAGAGAGCACGTGAGAGATGTAGAGAGAGTGTGTGAGAGAGGGAGAGAGAGCGCGTGAGAGAGGGAGAGTGTGCGCGTGAGAGAGAGAGAGCACATGAGAGAGGGAAAGTGCGCATGAGAGAGAGAGAGAGGGTGCGTGAGAGAGAGAGATTGTGCGCATGAGAGACAGTGTGCGCATGAGAGAGAAAATGCGTGTCTGTGAAAGAGAGTGTGCATGTGAGAGAGAGAGTGTGCATGTGAGAGAGAGAGTGTGCGTGTGAGAGAGAGAGAGTGTTTGTGTGTGAGAGAGGGAGAGTGTGCCTGTGAGAGAGAGAGTGTGCGTGTGAGAGAGAGAGAGAGTGTGCGTTTGAGAGCGAGAGACAGAGTGTGCATGTGAGAGAGAGAGTGCGTGTGAGAGAGAGAGAGAGTGAGCGCGTGAGACAGGGAGAGAGAGCACGTGAGAGAGAGAGAGAGCACATGCAAGAGAGAGAGAGAGAGCGCCTGTGAGACAGAGCGCTTGTGTGAGAGAGTGAGAGAGCGCGTGTGAGAGAGAGCGAGAGAGCGCGTGCAGGAGAGAGAGAGCGCCTGTGAGAGAGAGCGCGTGTGAGAGAGTGCGCGTGTGAGAGAGAGAGAGAGTGTGTGAGAGAGAGAGAGGGAGAGCCCGTGTGAGAGAGAGCGAGAGAGAGCACGCATGTGAGAGAGAGCGAGTGTGAGAGCGCATATGAGAGAGAGCATGCGTGAGAGAGAGAGAGCGCGCATGTGAGAGAGAGAGAGAGAGCATGTGTGAGAGAGAGAGAGCATGTGTGAGAGAGAGAGCATGTGTGAGAGAGAGTGAGCGTGTGTGACTGTGAGAGAGAACACGTGTGAGATAGAGAGAGAGAGCAAGAGCGCATTTGAGAGAGAGAGACAGAGCGCGTGTGAGAGGGAGAGAGCACGTGAGAGAGAGAGAGCGCATGAGAGAGGGAAAGTGCGCATGAGAGAGAGAGAGAGGGTGCGTGAGAGAGAGAGATTGTGCGCATGAGAGAGAGTGTGCGCGTGAGAGAGAAAATGCGTGTCTGAGAAAGAGAGTGTGCATGTGAGAGAGAGTGTGCATGTGAGAGAGAGAGTGCGCATGTGAGAGAGAGAGAGAGTTTGCGTATGAGAGAGAGTGAGTGTGCCTGTGAGAGAGAGAGTGTGCGTGTGAGAGAGAGAGAGTTTGTGTGTGAGAGAGAGACAGTGTGCATGAGAGAGAGTGCACATGTGCAAGAGACATTCCGCATGTGCGAGAGAGTGTGCACGTGAGAGAGGGAGTGCTTGAGAGAGGGAGAGAGCACATGAGAGAGGGAGAGTGCGCGTGTGAGAGAGAGAGAGAGAGCATGTGAGAGAGGTAGAGAGAGCGCATGAGAGAGGGAGAGTGCGCGTGTGAGAGAGAGAGAGAGAGCACGTGAGAGATGTAGAGAGAGTGTGTGAGAGAGGGAGAGAGAGCGCGTGAGAGAGGGAGAGTGTGCGCGTGAGAGAGAGAGAGAGAGAGAGCGTGTGAGAGAGTGCGAGAGAGAGTGCATGTGTGAGAGAGCGAGTGTGAGAGAGAGAAAGAGAGAGTGCGTGTGTGAGAGAGAGAGAGAGCACATGTGTGAGAGAGAGAGAGAGCGCATGTGAGAGAGAGAGTGCATGTGTGAGAGGGAGAGTGCATATGAGAGTGGGAGAGTGCGCATGAGAGAGAGCGAGTGTGCGTGTGAGAGAGAGAGTTTGTGCATGTGAGAGAGAGAGTGTGCATGTGAGAGAGAGAGAGAGCACGTGTGAGAGAGAGAGAGTGTGTGCGTGTGTGATGGAGAGTGTGCATGTGAGAGAGAGAGAGAGTGTGTGTGTGAGAGAGAGAGTGTGCATGTGAGAGAGGGAGTGTGTGAGAGAGGGAGAGAGCACATGAGAGAGGGAGAGTGCGCGTGTGAGAGAGAGAGAGAGCATGTGAGAGAGGTAGAGAGAGCGCGTGAGAGAGGGAGAGAGTGCGCGTGAGAGAGGGAGAGTGTGCGCGTGAGAGAGAGAGAGCGTGTGAGAGAGTGCGAGAGAGAGTGCATGTGTGAGACAGCGAGTGTGAGAGAGAGAAAGAGAGAGTGCGTGTGTGAGAGAGAGAGAGAGCACATGTGTGAGAGAGAGAGAGAGCGCATGTGAGAGAGAGAGAGAGTGCATGTGTGAGAGGGAGAGTGCGTATGAGAGTGGGAGAGTGCGCGTGAGGGAGAGCGAGTGTGCGTGTGAGAGAGAGAGTTTGTGCATGTGAGAGAGAGTGTGCATGTGAGAGAGAGAGAGCACGTGTGAGAGAGAGAGAGTGTGTGCGTGTGTGAGGGAGGGAATGTGCATGTCAGAGAGAGAGAGAGTGTGTGTGTGAGAGAGAGACAGTGTGCAAGAGAGAGAGTGCACATGTGCAAGAGACATTCCGCATGTGCGAGAGAGTGTGCACGTGAGAGAGGGAGTGCTTGAGAGAGTGAGAGAGCACATGAGAGAGGGAGAGTGCGCGTGTGAGAGAGAGAGAGAGAGCATGTGAGAGAGGTAGAGAGAGCGCGTGAGAGAGGGAGAGTGCGCGTGTGAGAGAGAGAGAGAGAGCACGTGAGAGATGTAGAGAGAGTGTGTGAGAGAGGGAGAGAGAGCGCATGAGAGAGTGCGAGAGAGAGTGCATGTGTGAGAGAGCGAGTGTGAGAGAGAGAAAGAGAGAGTGCGTGTGTGAGAGAGAGAGAGCACATGTGTGAGAGAGAGAGAGTGCATGTGTGAGAGAGAGAGAGTGCATGTGTGAGAGGGAGAGTGCGTATGAGAGTGGGAGAGTGCGCGTGAGAGAGAGCGAGTGTGCGTGTGAAAGAGAGAGTTTGTGCATGTGAGAGAGAGAGTGTGCATGTGAGAGAGAGAGAGAGCACGTGTGAGAGAGAGAGAGTGTGTGCGTGTGTGAGGGAGGGAATGTGCATGTCAGAGAGAGAGAGAGTGTGCTTGTGAGAGAGAGAGAGAATGTGCATGAGAGAGTGCGCGTGTGTGAGAGAGATTCCGCAGGTGCGAGAGAGAGAGCACGTGAGAGTGTGAGTGAGTGTATGAGAGATCGCTTGAGAGAGGGAGAGCGCATGAGAGAGGGAGAGAGCACGTGAGAGAGGGAGAGTGCGTGCAAGAGAGGGAGAGTGCGCATGAGAGAGAGAGTGCACTGAGAGAGAGGGAGAGTGCACGTGAGAGAGAGAGAGAGAAGGCACATGAGAGAGAGAGATTATGCAAGTGAGAGAGTGTACGCGTGAGAGAGAAAATGCGTGTGTGAGAAAGAGAGTATGCATGTGAGAGAGCGAGAGTGTGCGGGTGAGAGAGAGAGTGTGTGCATGTGAGAGAGAGGGTGTGCGTGTGAGAGCGAGATAGTGTGCATGTGAGAGAGAGAGAGTGTGCATGAGGGAGAGTGCACGTGTGCGAGAGAGATTCCGCATGTGTGAGGGACAGTGCACATTAGAGAGGGAGAGAGTGTGTGAGAGAGCGAGAGAGTGTGTAAGAGAGGGAGAGTGCATGTGAGAGAGAGAGAGTGTGTGAGAGAGAGAGAGTGAGAGCGTGAGACAGGGAGAGAGAGCGCGTGAGAGAGAGAGAGAGCGCCTGCAAGAGAGAGAGAGAGCACCTGTGAGACAGAGCGCGTGTGTGAGAGAGTGAGAGAGCGCGTGTGAGAGAAAGAGAGAGCATGTGCGAGAGAGAGGGAGCACCTGTGAGAGAGAGCGCGTGTGAGAGAGTGCGCGTGTGAGAGAGAGAGAGAGCGTTGAGAGAGAGAGAGGGAGAGCCCATGCGAGAGAGAGCGAGAGAGAGCGCGCATGTGAGAGAGAGCGAGTGTGAGACCGCATGTGAGAGACAGCATGTGTGAGAGAGAGAGAGCGCGTGTGTGAGAGAGAGAGAGCACATGTGAGAGAGAGTGAGCGCGTGTGAGGGAGAGAGAGCACGTGAGAGCGAGTGCATTAGAGAGGGAAAGTGCGCGTGAGAGAGAGAGAGAGGGCGCGTGAGAGAGAGAGATTGTGCGCATGAGAGAGAGTGTGCGCGTGAGAGAGAAAATGCGTGTGTGAGAAAGAGAGTGTGCGTGTGAGAGAGAGAGTGTGCATGTGAGAGAGAGAGAGAGTGTGCCTGTGAGAAAGAGAGAGTGTGCGTCTGAGAGAGAGTGTGCGTGTGAGAGCGAGAGACAGAGTGTGCATGTGAGAGAGAGAGAGTGCATTTGAGAGAGAGAGAGTGAGCGTGTGAGACAGGGAGAGAGAGCGCGTGAGAGAGAGAGAGAGCACATGCAAGAGAGAGAGAGAGAGCGCCTGTGAGACAGAGAGCGTGTGTGAGAGAGTGAGAGAGCGCGTGTTGGAGAGAGCGAGAGAGCGCGTGCAAGAGAGAGAGATCGCCTGTGAGAGAGAGCGCATGTGAGAGAGAGCGCATGTGAGAGAGTGCGCGTGTGAGAGAGAGAGAGAGTGTGTGAGAGAGAGAGAGGGAGAGCCTGTGCGAGAGAGAGCACGCATGTGAGAGAGAGCGAGTGTGAGAGCGCATATGAGAGAGAGCATGCGTGAGAGAGAGAGAGCGCGCGTGTGAGAGAGAGAGAGAGAGCATGTGTGAGAGAGAGAGAGCATGTGTGAGAGAGAGAGCATGTGTGAGAGAGAGTGAGCGCGTGTGAGAGTGAGAGAGAACACGTGTGAGATAGAGAGAGCAAGCAAGAGCGCATGTGAGAGAGAGAGACAGAGCGCGTGTGAGAGGGAGAGAGCACGTGAGAGAGAGAGAGCACATGAGAGAGGGAAAGTGCGCATGAGAGAGAGAGAGAGAGGGTGCGTGAGAGAGAGAGATTGTGCGCATGAGAGAGAGTGTGCGCATGAGAGAGAAAATGCGTGTCTGAGAAAGAGAGTGTGCATGTGAGAGAGAGAGTGTGCGTGTGAGAGAGAGAGAGAGTTTGTGTGTGAGAGAGAGAGAGTGTGCCTGTGAGAGAGAGAGTGTGCGTGTGAGAGAGAGAGAGACTGTGCATTTGAGAGCGAGAGACAGAGTGTGCATGTGAGAGAGAGAGTGCGAGTGAGAGAGAGAGAGTGAGCGCGTGAGACAGGGAGAGAGAGCGCGTGAGAGAGAGAGAGAGCACATGCAAGAGAGAGAGAGAGAGCGCCTGTGAGACAGAACGCGTGTGTGAGAGAGTGAGAGAGCGCGTGTGAGAGAGAGCGAGAGAGCGCGTGCTTGGGCGAGAGAGTGCCTGTGAGAGAGAGCGCGTGTGAGAGAGTGCGCGTGTGAGAGAGAGAGAGAGTGTGCGCGTGAGAGAGAAAATGCGTGTCTGAGAAAGAGAGTGTGCATGTGAGAGAGAGTGTGCATGTGAGAGAGAGAGTGCGCATGTGAGAGAGAGAGAGAGTTTGCGTATGAGAGAGAGTGAGTGTGCCTGTGAGAGAGAGAGTGTGCGTGTGAGAGAGAGAGAGTTTGTGTGTGAGAGAGAGACAGTGTGCATGAGAGAGAGTGCACATGTGCAAGAGACATTCCGCATGTGCGAGAGAGTGTGCACGTGAGAGAGGGAGTGCTTGAGAGAGGGAGAGAGCACATGAGAGAGGGAGAGTGCGCGTGTGAGAGAGAGAGAGAGAGCATGTGAGAGAGGTAGAGAGAGCGCATGAGAGAGGGAGAGTGCGCGTGTGAGAGAGAGAGAGAGAGCACGTGAGAGATGTAGAGAGAGTGTGTGAGAGAGGGAGAGAGAGCGCGTGAGAGAGGGAGAGTGTGCGCGTGAGAGAGAGAGAGAGAGAGAGCGTGTGAGAGAGTGCGAGAGAGAGTGCATGTGTGAGAGAGCGAGTGTGAGAGAGAGAAAGAGAGAGTGCGTGTGTGAGAGAGAGAGAGAGCACATGTGTGAGAGAGAGAGAGAGCGCATGTGAGAGAGAGAGTGCATGTGTGAGAGGGAGAGTGCATATGAGAGTGGGAGAGTGCGCATGAGAGAGAGCGAGTGTGCGTGTGAGAGAGAGAGTTTGTGCATGTGAGAGAGAGAGTGTGCATGTGAGAGAGAGAGAGAGCACGTGTGAGAGAGAGAGAGTGTGTGCGTGTGTGATGGAGAGTGTGCATGTGAGAGAGAGAGAGAGTGTGTGTGTGAGAGAGAGAGTGTGCATGTGAGAGAGGGAGTGTGTGAGAGAGGGAGAGAGCACATGAGAGAGGGAGAGTGCGCGTGTGAGAGAGAGAGAGAGCATGTGAGAGAGGTAGAGAGAGCGCGTGAGAGAGGGAGAGAGTGCGCGTGAGAGAGGGAGAGTGTGCGCGTGAGAGAGAGAGAGCGTGTGAGAGAGTGCGAGAGAGAGTGCATGTGTGAGACAGCGAGTGTGAGAGAGAGAAAGAGAGAGTGCGTGTGTGAGAGAGAGAGAGAGCACATGTGTGAGAGAGAGAGAGAGCGCATGTGAGAGAGAGAGAGAGTGCATGTGTGAGAGGGAGAGTGCGTATGAGAGTGGGAGAGTGCGCGTGAGGGAGAGCGAGTGTGCGTGTGAGAGAGAGAGTTTGTGCATGTGAGAGAGAGTGTGCATGTGAGAGAGAGAGAGCACGTGTGAGAGAGAGAGAGTGTGTGCGTGTGTGAGGGAGGGAATGTGCATGTCAGAGAGAGAGAGAGTGTGTGTGTGAGAGAGAGACAGTGTGCAAGAGAGAGAGTGCACATGTGCAAGAGACATTCCGCATGTGCGAGAGAGTGTGCACGTGAGAGAGGGAGTGCTTGAGAGAGTGAGAGAGCACATGAGAGAGGGAGAGTGCGCGTGTGAGAGAGAGAGAGAGAGCATGTGAGAGAGGTAGAGAGAGCGCGTGAGAGAGGGAGAGTGCGCGTGTGAGAGAGAGAGAGAGAGCACGTGAGAGATGTAGAGAGAGTGTGTGAGAGAGGGAGAGAGAGCGCATGAGAGAGTGCGAGAGAGAGTGCATGTGTGAGAGAGCGAGTGTGAGAGAGAGAAAGAGAGAGTGCGTGTGTGAGAGAGAGAGAGCACATGTGTGAGAGAGAGAGAGTGCATGTGTGAGAGAGAGAGAGTGCATGTGTGAGAGGGAGAGTGCGTATGAGAGTGGGAGAGTGCGCGTGAGAGAGAGCGAGTGTGCGTGTGAAAGAGAGAGTTTGTGCATGTGAGAGAGAGAGTGTGCATGTGAGAGAGAGAGAGAGCACGTGTGAGAGAGAGAGAGTGTGTGCGTGTGTGAGGGAGGGAATGTGCATGTCAGAGAGAGAGAGAGTGTGCTTGTGAGAGAGAGAGAGAATGTGCATGAGAGAGTGCGCGTGTGTGAGAGAGATTCCGCAGGTGCGAGAGAGAGAGCACGTGAGAGTGTGAGTGAGTGTATGAGAGATCGCTTGAGAGAGGGAGAGCGCATGAGAGAGGGAGAGAGCACGTGAGAGAGGGAGAGTGCGTGCAAGAGAGGGAGAGTGCGCATGAGAGAGAGAGTGCACTGAGAGAGAGGGAGAGTGCACGTGAGAGAGAGAGAGAGAAGGCACATGAGAGAGAGAGATTATGCAAGTGAGAGAGTGTACGCGTGAGAGAGAAAATGCGTGTGTGAGAAAGAGAGTATGCATGTGAGAGAGCGAGAGTGTGCGGGTGAGAGAGAGAGTGTGTGCATGTGAGAGAGAGGGTGTGCGTGTGAGAGCGAGATAGTGTGCATGTGAGAGAGAGAGAGTGTGCATGAGGGAGAGTGCACGTGTGCGAGAGAGATTCCGCATGTGTGAGGGACAGTGCACATTAGAGAGGGAGAGAGTGTGTGAGAGAGCGAGAGAGTGTGTAAGAGAGGGAGAGTGCATGTGAGAGAGAGAGAGTGTGTGAGAGAGAGAGAGTGAGAGCGTGAGACAGGGAGAGAGAGCGCGTGAGAGAGAGAGAGAGCGCCTGCAAGAGAGAGAGAGAGCACCTGTGAGACAGAGCGCGTGTGTGAGAGAGTGAGAGAGCGCGTGTGAGAGAAAGAGAGAGCATGTGCGAGAGAGAGGGAGCACCTGTGAGAGAGAGCGCGTGTGAGAGAGTGCGCGTGTGAGAGAGAGAGAGAGCGTTGAGAGAGAGAGAGGGAGAGCCCATGCGAGAGAGAGCGAGAGAGAGCGCGCATGTGAGAGAGAGCGAGTGTGAGACCGCATGTGAGAGACAGCATGTGTGAGAGAGAGAGAGCGCGTGTGTGAGAGAGAGAGAGCACATGTGAGAGAGAGTGAGCGCGTGTGAGGGAGAGAGAGCACGTGAGAGCGAGTGCATTAGAGAGGGAAAGTGCGCGTGAGAGAGAGAGAGAGGGCGCGTGAGAGAGAGAGATTGTGCGCATGAGAGAGAGTGTGCGCGTGAGAGAGAAAATGCGTGTGTGAGAAAGAGAGTGTGCGTGTGAGAGAGAGAGTGTGCATGTGAGAGAGAGAGAGAGTGTGCCTGTGAGAAAGAGAGAGTGTGCGTCTGAGAGAGAGTGTGCGTGTGAGAGCGAGAGACAGAGTGTGCATGTGAGAGAGAGAGAGTGCATTTGAGAGAGAGAGAGTGAGCGTGTGAGACAGGGAGAGAGAGCGCGTGAGAGAGAGAGAGAGCACATGCAAGAGAGAGAGAGAGAGCGCCTGTGAGACAGAGAGCGTGTGTGAGAGAGTGAGAGAGCGCGTGTTGGAGAGAGCGAGAGAGCGCGTGCAAGAGAGAGAGATCGCCTGTGAGAGAGAGCGCATGTGAGAGAGAGCGCATGTGAGAGAGTGCGCGTGTGAGAGAGAGAGAGAGTGTGTGAGAGAGAGAGAGGGAGAGCCTGTGCGAGAGAGAGCACGCATGTGAGAGAGAGCGAGTGTGAGAGCGCATATGAGAGAGAGCATGCGTGAGAGAGAGAGAGCGCGCGTGTGAGAGAGAGAGAGAGAGCATGTGTGAGAGAGAGAGAGCATGTGTGAGAGAGAGAGCATGTGTGAGAGAGAGTGAGCGCGTGTGAGAGTGAGAGAGAACACGTGTGAGATAGAGAGAGCAAGCAAGAGCGCATGTGAGAGAGAGAGACAGAGCGCGTGTGAGAGGGAGAGAGCACGTGAGAGAGAGAGAGCACATGAGAGAGGGAAAGTGCGCATGAGAGAGAGAGAGAGAGGGTGCGTGAGAGAGAGAGATTGTGCGCATGAGAGAGAGTGTGCGCATGAGAGAGAAAATGCGTGTCTGAGAAAGAGAGTGTGCATGTGAGAGAGAGAGTGTGCGTGTGAGAGAGAGAGAGAGTTTGTGTGTGAGAGAGAGAGAGTGTGCCTGTGAGAGAGAGAGTGTGCGTGTGAGAGAGAGAGAGACTGTGCATTTGAGAGCGAGAGACAGAGTGTGCATGTGAGAGAGAGAGTGCGAGTGAGAGAGAGAGAGTGAGCGCGTGAGACAGGGAGAGAGAGCGCGTGAGAGAGAGAGAGAGCACATGCAAGAGAGAGAGAGAGAGCGCCTGTGAGACAGAACGCGTGTGTGAGAGAGTGAGAGAGCGCGTGTGAGAGAGAGCGAGAGAGCGCGTGCTTGGGCGAGAGAGTGCCTGTGAGAGAGAGCGCGTGTGAGAGAGTGCGCGTGTGAGAGAGAGAGAGAGTGTGTGAGAGAGAGAGAGGGAGAGCCCGTGCGAGAGAGAGCGAGAGAGAACACGCATGTGAGAGAGAGCGAGTGTGAGAGCGCATATGAGAGAGAGCATGCGTGAGAGAGAGAGAACGCACGTGTGAGAGAGAGAGAGAGAGCATGTGTGAGAGAGAGAGAGCATGTGTGAGAGAGAGAGCATGTGTGAGAGAGAGTGAGCGTGTGTGAGAGTGAGAGAGAACACGTGTGAGATAGAAAGAGAGAGCAAGAGCACATTTGAGAGAGATGGACAGAGCGCGTGTGAGAGGGAGAGAGCACGTGAGAGAGAGAGAGCGCATGAGAGAGGGAAAGTGCGCATGAGAGAGAGAGGGCGCGTGAGAGAGAGAGATTGTGCGCATGAGAGAGAGTGTGCGCGTGAGAGAGAAAATGCGTGTCTGAGAAAGAGAGTGTGCATGTGAGAGAGAGAGTGTGCATGTGAGAGAGAGAGTGTGCATGTGAGAGAGAGAGAGAGTTTGCGTATGAGAGAGAGTGAGTGTGCCTGTGAGAGAGAGCGAGTGTGCGTGTGAGAGAGAGAAGAGAGTGTGCATGTGAGAGAGAGAGAGTTTGTGTGTGAGAGTGAGACAGTGTGCATGAGAGAGTTTGCACATGTGCAAGAGACATTCCGCATGTGTGAGAGAGCGTGCACGTGAGAGAGGGAGTGCTTGAGAGAGGGAGAGAGCACATGAGAGAGGGAGAGTGCGCGTGTGAGCGAGAGAGAGAGAGCATGTGAGAGAGGTAGAGAGAGCGCGTGAGAGAGGGAGAGTGCACGTGTGAGAGAGAGAGAGAGAGCACGTGAGAGATGTAGAGAGAGTGTGTGAGAGAGGGAGAGAGAGCGCATGAGAGAGGGAGAGTGTGCGCGTGAGAGAGAGAGAGAGAGAGCGTTTGAGAGAGTGCGAGAGAGAGTGCATGTGTGAGAGAGCGAGTGTGAGAGAGAGAAAGAGAGAGTGCGTGTGTGAGAGAGAGAGAGAGCACATGTGTGAGAGAGAGAGAGAGCGCATGTGAGAGAGAGAGTGCATGTGTGAGAGGGAGAGTGCGTATGAGAGTGGGAGAGTGCACGTGAGAGAGAGCGAGTGTGCGTGTGAGAGAGAGAGTTTGTGCATGTGAGAGAGAGAGTGTGCATGTGAGAGAGAGAGAGAGCACCTGTGAGAGAGAGAGTGTGTGCGTGTGTGAGGGAGAGTGTGCATGTGAGAGAGAGAGAGAGTGTGTGAGTGAGAGAGAGAGTGTGCATGTGAGAGAGGGAGTGTGTGAGAGAGGGAGAGAGCACATGAGAGAGGGAGAGTGCGCGTGTGAGAGAGAGAGAGAGAGCATGTGAGAGAGGTAGAGAGAGCGCGTGAGAGAGGGAGAGTGCGCGTGTGAGAGAGAGAGAGAGAGAGCACATGAGAGATGTAGAGAGAGTGTGTGAGAGAGGGAGAGAGAGCGCGTGAGAGAGGGAGAGTGTGCGCGTGAGAGAGAGAGAGCGTGTGAGAGGGTGCGAGAGAGAGTGCATGTGTGAGAGAGTGAGTGTGAGAGAGAGAAAGAGAGAGTGCGTGTGTGAGAGAGAGAGAGAGCACATGTGTGAGAGAGAGAGAGAGCGCATGTGAGAGAGAGAGAGAGTGCATGTGTGAGAGGGAGAGTGCGTATGAGAGTGGGAGAGTGCGCGTGAGAGAGAGTGAGTGTGCGTGTGAGAGAGAGAGTTTGTGCATGTGAGAGAGAGTGTGCATGTGAGAGAGAGAGAGAGCACGTGTGAGAGAGAGAGAGTGTGTGCGTGTGTGAGGGAGGGAATGTGCATGTCAGAGAGAGAGAGAGTGTGTGTGTGAGAGAGAGACAGTGTGCATGAGAGAGAGTGCACATGTGCAAGAGACATTCCGCATGTGCGAGAGAGCGTGCACGTGAGAGAGGGAGTGCTTGAGAGAGGGAGAGAGCACATGAGAGAGGGAGAGTGCGCGTGTGAGAGAGAGAGAGAGAGCATGTGAGAGAGGTAGAGAGAGCGCGTGAGAGAGGGAGAGTGCGCGTGTGAGAGAGAGAGAGAGCACGTGAGAGATGTAGAGAGAGTGTGTGAGAGAGGGAGAGAGAGCGCATGAGAGAGTGTGAGAGAGAGTGCATGTGTGAGAGAGCGAGTGTGAGAGAGAGAAAGAGAGAGTGCGTGTGTGAGAGAGAGAGAGCACATGTGTGAGAGAGAGAGAGAGTGCATGTGAGAGAGAGAGAGAGTGCATGTGTGAGAGGGAGAGTGCGTATGAGAGTGGGAGAGTGCGCGTGAGAGAGAGCGAGTGTGCGTGTGAGAGAGAGAGTTTGTGCATGTGAGAGAGAGAGTGTGCATGTGAGAGAGAGAGAGAGCACGTGTGAGAGAGAGAGAGTGTGTGCGTGTGTGAGGGAGGGAATGTGCATGTCAGAGAGAGAGAGAGTGTGCTTGTGAGAGAGAGAGAGAATGTGCATGAGAGTGCGCGTGTGTGAGAGAGATTCCGCAGGTGCGAGAGAGAGAGCACGTGAGAGTGGGAGTGAGTGTATGAGAGATCGCGTGAGAGAGGGCGAGCGCATGAGAGAGGGAGAGAGCACGTGAGAGAGGGAGAGTGCGTGCAAGAGAGGGAGAGTGCGCGTGAGAGAGAGAGTGCACTGAGAGAGAGGGAGAGTGCACGTGAGAGAGAGAGAGAGAAGGCACGTGAGAGAGAGAGATTATGCACGTGAGAGAGAGTGTACGCGTGAGAGAGAAAATGCGTGTGTGAGAAAGAGAGTATGCATGTGAGAGAGCGAGAGTGTGCGGGTGAGAGAGAGAGAGTGTGCATGTGAGAGAGAGGGTGTGCGTGTGAGAGAGAGAGAGTGTGCGTGTGAGAGAGAGAGTGTGCGTGTGAGAGCGAGATAGTGTGCATGTGAGAGAGAGAGAGTGTGCATGAGAGAGAGTGCACCTGTGCGAGAGAGATTCCGCATGTGTGAGGGACAGTGCACATGAGAGAGGTAGAGAGTGTGTGAGAGAGGGAGAGAGTGTGTAAGAGAGGGAGAGTGCATGTGAGAGAGAGAGAGTGTGTGAGAGAGAGAGAGTGAGAGCGTGAGACAGGGAGAGAGAGCGCGTGAGAGAGAGAGAGAGCGCGTGCAAGAGAGAGAGAGAGCACCTGTGAGACAGAGCGCGTGTGTGAGAGTGTGAGAGATCGCGTGTGAGAGAAAGAGAGAGCATGTGCGAGAGAGAGGGAGCACCAGTGAGAGAGAGCGCGTGTGAGAGAGTGCGCCTGTGAGAGAGAGAGAGAGCGTTGAGAGAGAGAGAGGGAGAGCCCATGCGAGAGAGAGCGAGAGAGAGCGCGCATGTGAGAGAGAGCAAGTGTGAGAGCGCATGTGAGAGACAGCATGTGTGAGAGAGAGAGAGCGTGTGTGTGAGAGAGAGGGAGAGCACATGTGAGAGAGAGAGAGCGTGTGTGCGAGAGAGAGCACATGTGAGAGAGAGTGAGCGTGTGTGAGAGAGAGAGAGCACGTGAGAGAGAGTGCATTAGAGAGGGAAAGTGCGTGTGAGAGAGAGAGAGAGGGCGCGTGAGAGAGAGAGATTGTGCGCATGAGAGTGTGCGCGTGAGAGAGAAAATGCATGTGTGAGAAAGAGAGTGTGCGTGTGAGAGAGAGAGTGTGCGTGTGAGAGAGAGAGAGAGAGAGTGTGCCTGTGAGAAAGAGAGAGTGTGCGTGTGAGAGAGAGTGTGCGTGTGAGAGCGAGAGACAGAGTGTGCATGTGAGAGAGAGAGAGTGCGTTTGAGAGAGAGAGAGTGAGCGCGTGAGACAGGGAGAGAGAGTGCGTGAGAGAGAGAGAGAGCACATGCAAGAGAGAGAGAGAGCGCCTGTGAGACTGAGCGCATGTGTGAGAGAGTGAGAGAGCGCGTGTTGGAGAGAGCAAGAGAGCGCGTGCAAGAGAGAGAGAGCGCCTGTGAGTGAGAGCGCATGTGAGAGAGTGCGCGTGTGAGAGAGAGAGAGAGTGTGTGAGAGAGAGAGAGGGAGAGCCTGTGCGAGAGAGAGCGAGAGAGAGCACGCATGTGAGAGAGAGCGAGTGTGCGAGCGCATATGAGAGAGAGCATGCGTGAGAGAGAGAGAGCGCGCGTGTGAGAGAGAGAGAGAGCATGTGTGAGAGAGAGAGAGCATGTGTGAGAGAGAGAGCATGTGTGAGAGAGAGAGCATGTGTGAGAGAGAGTGAGCGTGTGTGAGAGTGAGAGAGAACACGTGTGAGATAGAGAGAGAGAGCAAGAGAGCATGTGAGAGAGAGAGAGACAGAGCGCGTGTGAGAGGGAGAGAGCACGTGAGAGAGAGAGGGCACATGAGAGAGGGAAAGTGCGCATGAGAGAGAGAGAGAGGGTGCGTGAGAAAGAGAGATTGTGCGCATGAGAGAGAGTGTGCGCATGAGAGAGAAAATGCCTGTCTGAGAAAGAGAGTGTGCATAGAGAGAGAGAGTGTGCATGTGAGAGAGAGAGTGTGCATGTGAGAGAGAGAGAGAGTTTGTGTGTGAGAGAGAGAGAGTGAGTGCGTGAGACAGGGAGAGAGAGAGAGAGCACATGCAAGAGAGAGAGAGAGCGCGCCTGTGAGACAGAGCGCGTGTGTGAGAGAGTGGGAGAGCGCGTGTGAGAGAGAGCGAGAGAGCGCGTGCAAGAGAGAGAGAGCGCCTGTGTGAGAGAGCACGTGTGAGAGAGTGCGCGTGTGAGAGAGAGAGAGAGTGTGTGAGAGAGAGAGAGGGAGAGCCCGTGCGAGAGAGAGCGAGAGAGAGCACGCATGTGAGAGAGAGCGAGTGTGAGAGCGCATATGAGAGAGAGCATGCGTGAGAGAGAGAGAGCATGTGTGAGAGAGAGAGCATGTGTGAGAGAGAGTGAGCGTGTGTGAGAGTGAGAGAGAACACGTGTGAGATAGAGAGAGAGAGCAAGAGCGCATTTGAGAGAGAGAGACAGAGCGCGTGTGAGAGGGAGAGAGCCCGTGAGAGAGAGAGAGCGCATGAGAGAGGGAAAGTGCGTATGAGAGAGAGAGAGAGGGTGCGTGAGAGAGAGAGATTGTGCGCATGAGAAAGAGTGTGCGTGTGAGAGAGAAAATGCATGTCTGAGAAAGAGAGTGTGCATGTGAGAGAGAGAGTGTGCATGTGAGAGAGAGAGTGTGCATGTGAGAGAGAGAGAGAGTGTGCGTGTGAGAGCGAGAGACAGAGTGTGCATGTGAGAGAGAGAGTGCGTGTGAGAGAAAGAGAGTGAGCGCGTGAGACAGGGAGAGAGAGCGCGTGAGAGAGAGAGAGAGCACATGCAAGAGAGAGAGAGAGCGCCTGTGAGACAGAGCGCGTGTGTGAGAGAGTGATAGAGCACGTGTGAGAGAGAGAGAGAGAGAGCGCGTGCAAGAGAGAGAGAGAGCGCCTGTGAGAGAGAGCGCGTGTGAGAGAGTGCACGTGTGAGAGAGAGAGAGAGTGTGTGAGAGAGAGAGAGGGAGAGCCCGTGCGAGAGAGAGCGAGAGAGAGCACGCATGTGAGAGAGAGCGAGTGTGAGAGCGCATATGAGAGAGAGCATGCGTGAGAGAGAGAGCGCGCGCGTGTGAGAGAGAGAGAGAGCATGTGTGAGAGAGAGAGAGCATGTGTGAGAGAGAGAGAGCATGTGTGAGAGAGAGTGAGCGCATGTGAGAGTGAGAGAGAACACGTGTGAGATAGTGAGAGAGAGCAAGAGCGCATGTGAGAGAGAGAGACAGAGCACGTGTGAGAGGGAGAGAGCACGTGAGAGAGAGAGCGCATGAGAGAGGGAAAGTGCACGTGAGAGAGAGGGAGAGGGCGCATGAGAGAGAGAGATTGTGCGCATGAGAGAGAGTGTGCGCGTGAGAGAGAAAATGCGTGTCTGAGAAAGAGAGTGTGCATGTGAGAGAGAGAGTGTGCATGTGAGAGAGAGAGTGTGCATGTGAGAGAGAGAGTGTGCATGTGAGAGAGAGAGAGAGTTTGCGTATGAGAGAGAGTGAGTGTGCCTGTGAGAGAGAGAGAGTGTGCGTGTGAGAGAGAGAGAGAGAGTGTGCATGTGAGAGAGGGAGTGCTTGAGAGAGGGAGAGAGCACATGAGAGAGGGAGAGTGCGCGTGTGAGAGAGAGAGAGAGAGCATGTGAGAGAGGTAGAGAGAGCGCGTGAGAGAGGGAGAGTGCGCGTGTGAGAGAGAGAGAGAGCACGTGAGAGATGTAGAGAGAGTGTGTGAGAGAGGGAGAGAGAGCGCGTGAGAGAGGGAGAGTGTGCGCGTGAGAGAGAGAGAGAGAGAGCGTGTGAGAGAGTGCGAGAGAGAGTGCATGTGTGAGAGAGCGAGTGTGAGAGAGAGAAAGAGAGAGTGCGTGTGTGAGAGAGAGAGAGAGAGCACATGTGTGAGAGAGAGAGAGAGCGCATGTGAGAGAGAGAGTGCATGTGTGAGAGGGAGAGTGCGTATGAGAGAGGGAGAGTGCGCGTGAGAGAGAGCGAGTGTGCATGTGAGAGAGAGAGTTTGTGCATGTGAGAGAGAGCGTGTGCATGTGAGAGAGAGAGAGAGCACGTGTGAGAGAGAGAGAGTGTGTGCGTGTGTGAGGGAGAGTGCGCATGTGAGAGAGAGAGAGAGTGTGTGTGTGGGAGAGAGAGTGTGCATGTGAGAGAGGGATGGTGTGAGAGGGGGAGAGAGCACATGAGAGAGGGAGAGTGCGCGTGTGAGAGAGAGAGAGAGAGCATGTGAGAGAGGTAGAGAGAGCGCGTGAGAGAGGGAGAGTGCGCGTGTGAGAGAGAGAGAGAGCACGTGAGAGATGTAGAGAGAGTGTGTGAGAGAGGGAGAGAGAGCGCGTGAGAGAGGGAGAGTGTGCGCGTGAGAGAGAGAGAGCGTGTGAGAGAGTGCGAGAGAGAGTGCATGTTTGAGAGAGCGAGTGTGAGAGAGAGAAAGAGAGAGTGCGTGTGTGAGAGAGAGAGAGAGCACATGTGTGAGAGAGAGAGAGAGCGCATGTGAGAGAGAAAGAGAGTGCATGTGTGAGTGGGAGAGTGCGTATGAGAGTGGGAGAGTGCGCGTGAGAGAGAGCGAGTGTGCGTGTGAGAGAGAAAGTTTGTGCATGTGAGAGAGAGTGTGCATGTGAGAGAGAGAGAGAGCACGTGTGAGAGAGAGAGAGAGTGTGTGCTTGTGTGAGGCAGGGAATGTGCATGTCAGAGAGAGAGAGAGTGTGTGTGTGAGAGAGAGACAGTGTGCATGAGAGAGAGTGCACATGTGCAAGAGACATTCCGCATGTGCGAGAGAGCGTGCACGTGAGAGAGGGAGTGCTTGAGAGAGGGAGAGAGCACATGAGAGAGGGAGAGTGCGCGTGTGAGAGAGAGAGAGAGAGCATGTGAGAGAGGTAGAGAGAGCGCGTGAGAGAGGGAGAGTGCGCGTGTGAGAGAGAGAGAGAGCACGTGAGAGATGTAGAGAGAGTGTGAGAGAGGGAGAGAGAGCGCATGAGAGAGTGTGAGAGAGAGTGCATGTGTGAGAGAGCGAGTGTGAGAGAGAGAAAGAGAGAGTGCGTGTGTGAGAGAGAGAGAGCACATGTGTGAGAGAGAGAGAGAGTGCATGTGAGAGAGAGAGAGAGTGCATGTGTGAGAGGGAGAGAGCGTATGAGAGTGGGAGAGTGCGCGTGAGAGAGAGTGAGTGTGCGTGTGAGAGAGAGAGTTTGTGCATGTGAGAGAGAGATTTTGCATGTGAGAGAGAGAGAGAGCACGTGTGAGAGAGAGAGTGTGTGCGTGTGTGAGGGAGAGTGTGCATGTGAGAGAGAGAGAGAGTGTGTGTGTGTGAGAGAGAGTGTGCATGTGAGAGAGGGAGTGTGTGAGAGAGGGAGAGAGCACATGAGAGAGGGAGAGTGCGCGTGTGAGAGAGAGAGATAGAGCATGTGAGAGACGTAGAGAGAGCGCGTGAGAGAGGGAGAGTGCGCGTGTGAGAGAGAGAGAGAGAGAGCACGTGAGAGATGTAGAGAGAGTGTGTGAGAGAGGGAGAGAGAGCGCGTGAGAGAGGGAGATTGTGCGCGTGAGAGAGAGAGCGTGTGAGAGAGTGCGAGAGAGAGTGCATGTGTGAGAGAGCGAGTGTGAGAGAGAGAAAGAGAGAGTGCGTGTGTGAGAGAGAGAGAGAGCACATGTGTGAGAGAGAGAGAGAGAGCGCATGTGAGAGAGAGAGAGAGAGTGCATGTGTGAGAGGGAGAGTGCGTATGAGAGTGGGAGAGTGCGCGTGAGAGAGAGCGAGTGTGCGTGTGAGAGAGAGAGTTTGTGCATGTAAGAGAGAGTTTGCATGTGAGAGAGAGAGAGAGCACGTGTGAGAGAGAGCGAGTGTGTGCGTGTGTGAGGGAGGGAATGTGCATGTCAGAGAGAGAGAGAGTGTGTGTGTGAGAGAGAGACAGTGTGCATGAGAGAGAGTGCACATGTGCAAGATACATTCCGTATGTGCGAGAGAGCGTGCACGTGAGAGAGGGAGTGCTTGAGAGAGGGAGAGAGCACATGAGAGAGGGAGAGTGTGCGTGTGAGAGAGAGAGAGAGAGCATGTGAGAGAGGTAGAGAGAGCGCGTGAGGGAGGGAGAGTGCGCGTGTGAGAGAGAGAGAGAGTGTGTGAGAGAGAGAGGGAGAGCCCGTGCGAGAGAGAGCAAGAGAGAGCACGCATGTGAGAGAGAGTGAGTGTGAGAGCGCATATGAGAGAGAGCATGCGTGAGAGAGAGAGCGCGCGCGTGTGAGAGAGAGAGAGAGCCTGTGTGAGAGAGAGAGAGCATGTGTGAGAGAGAGAGAGCATGTGTGAGAGAGAGAGAGCATGAGTGAGAGAGAGTGAGCGCGTGTGAGAGTGAGAGAGAACACGTGTGAGATAGTGAGAGAGAGCAAGAGCGCATGTGAGAGAGAGAGACAGAGCGCGTGTGAGAGGGAGAGAGCACGTGAGAGAGAGAGCGCATGAGAGAGGGAAAGTGCGCGTGAGAGAGAGAGGGCGCGTGAGAGAGAGAGATTGTGCGCATGAGAGAGAGTGTGCGCGTGAGAGAGAAAATGCGTGTCTGAGAAAGAGAGTGTGCATGTGAGAGAGAGAGTGTGCATGTGAGAGAGAGAGTGTGCATGTGAGAGAGAGAGAGAGTTTGCGTATGAGAGAGAGTGAGTGTGCCTGTGAGAGAGAGAGAGTGTGCGTGTGAGAGAGAGAGAGAGAGAGTGCATGTGAGAGAGAGAGAGTTTGTGTGTGAGAGAGAGACAGTGTGCATGAGAGAGAGTGCACATGTGCAAGAGACATTCCGCATGTGCGAGAGAGCGTGCACGTGAGAGAGGGAGTGCTTGAGAGAGGGAGAGAGCACATGAGAGAGGGAGAGTGCGCGTGTGAGAGAGAGAGAGAGAGAGCATGTGAGAGAGGTAGAGAGAGCGCGTGAGAGAGGGAGAGTGCGCGTGTGAGAGAGAGAGAGAGAGCACGTGAGAGATGTAGAGAGAGTGTGTGAGAGAGGGAGAGAGAGCGCGTGAGAGAGGGAGAGTGTGCGCGTGAGAGAGAGAGAGAGCGTGTGAGAGAGTGCGAGAGAGAGTGCATGTGTGAGAGAGCGAGTGTGAGAGAGAGAAAGAGAGAGTGCGTGTGTGAGAGAGAGAGAGAGCACATGTGTGAGAGAGAGAGAGAGCGCATGTGAGAGAGAGAGTGCATGTGTGAGAGGGAGAGTGCGTATGAGAGAGGGAGAGTGCGCGTGAGAGAGAGCGAGTGTGCGTGTGAGAGAGAGAGTTTGTGCATGTGAGAGAGAGAGTGTGCATGTGAGAGAGAGAGAGCACGTGTGAGAGAGAGAGAGTGTGTGCGTGTGTGAGGGAGAGTGTGCATGTGAGAGAGAGAGAGAGTGTGTGTGTGAGAGAGAGAGTGTGCATGTGAGAGAGAGAGAGAGCACCTGTGAGAGAGTGAGAGTGTGTGTGTGTGTGAGCGAGAGAGAGTGCGTGTGAGAGAGAGAGAGAGAGTGCGTGTGTGAGAGAGAGAGAGGGAGTGTATGAGTGAGATAGAGAGAGAGTGCATGTGAGAGAGAGAGCGCACATTTGAGAGAGAGAGAGTGCGTGTGAGAGAGAGAGAGCACGTGAAAGAGAGGGAGCGCTTGTGAGAGAGAGTACGTGTGAGAGAGAGCGCGTGTGAGAGAGGGAGAGAGAGAGAGAGTGTGAGAGAGAGCACGTGTGTGAGAGAGAGAGGGAGAGCACGTCTGAGAGAGAGCGAGAGAGAGCACGCATGTGAGAGAGAATGAGAGAGAGATCGCATGTGTGAGAGAGCACGTGTGAGAGAGAGAGCGGGCGTGTGATAGAGAGAGAGCGTGATTGAGAGAGAGAGAGTGCATGTGAGAGAGAGAGATTGTGTGTGTGAAAGAGAGTGTGCATGTGAGAGAGAGAGAGTGTGCCTGTGAGAAAGAGAGTGTGCTTGTGAGAGAGAGAGAGTGTGCGTGTGAGAGAGAGAAAATGTGCATGAGAGAGTGCGCGTGTGTGAGAGAGATTCCGCAGGTGCGAGAGAGAGAGCACATGAGAGTGGGAGTGAGTGCATGAGAGATCGCATGAGAGAGGGAGAGCGCATGAGAGAGGGAGAGAGCATGTGAGAGAGGGAGTGTGCGTGTAAGAGAGGGAGAGTGTGCGTGAGACAGAGAGTGCACGTGAGTGAGAGAGAGTGCACGTGAGAGAGAGAGAGGGCACGTGAGAGAGAGAGAGAGCGCGTGTGAGGGAGAGAGAGAGAGAGTGCACGCGGGTGAGAGAGAGAGAGAGCACATGTGAGAGAGAGAGCGAGAGTGCGTGTGTGAGAGAGAGAGTGTGTGTGAGAGAGAGACAGCGCATGTGTGAGAGAGAGAGAGAGTGTGTGAGAGAGAGAGAGCACGTGTGAGAGATAGAGCGTGTGCGAGAGAGAGAGAGAGCACGTGTGAGAGAGATTGCGTATGAGAGAGTGCGCGTGTGAGAGAGAGAGAGAGAGCATGTGAGAGAGAGAGAGGGAGAGCGCGTGCGAGAGAGATCAAGAGGGAGCGCGCATGTGAGAGAGAGCGTGTGTGAGAGCGCATGTGAGAGTGAGCACGTGTGAGAGAGAGAGCGCGTGTGAGAGAGAGAGCGTGTGAGAGAGAGTGAGCGTGTGTGAGAGAGAGAGAGAACACGTGTGAGAGAGAAAGAGCGCAAGAGCGCACGTGAGAGAGAGAGACAGAGCGCGTGTGAGAGGGAAAGTGCGCGTGAGAGAGTGAGAGTGCACATGAGAGAGAGAGAGTGCACATGAGAGAGAAAGAGAGAGGGCGCGTGAGAGAAAGAGATTGCGCGCATGAGAGAGAGCGTGCGCGTGAGAGAGAGACTGTGCGCATGAGAGAGAAAATGCATGTGTGAGAAAGAGAGTGTGCATGTGAGAGAGAGAGAGTGTGCGTGTGAGAGAGAGAGTTTACGTGTGAAAGAGAGTGTGCATGTGAGAGAGAGAGAGTGTGCGTGTGAGAGAGAGTGTGCGTGTGAGAGTGAGAGAGAGTGTGCGTGTGAGAGAGAGAGAGTGTGCGTGTGAGAGAGAGACAGTGTGCATGAGAGAGAGTGCACATGTGCAAGAAAGATTCCGAATGTGTGAGAGAGCGTGCATGTGAGAGAGGGAGAGAGTGCGTGAGAGAGGGAGAGAGGGCGCGTGAGAGAGAGAGACCGTGTGTGAGAGAAAGAGAGAGCATGTGAGAGAGAGAGAGAGAGTGCATGTGAGAGAGAGCGAGAGAGAGAGGGCGTTTGTGAGAGAGCGAGTGTGTGAGAGAGGGGGAGAGCATGTGTGTGAGAGAGAGAGAGAGAGACCGCGTGTATGAGAGAGAGAGAGCATGTGTGTGAGAGAGAGAGAGAGAGCGCATGTGAGAGAGAGAGAGAGTGCGTGTGTGAGAGAGACAGAGCACGTGTGAGAGAGAGAGAGCACGTGAGAGAGAGAGAGAGAGGGCGTGTGAGAGAAAGAGATTGTGCACATGAGAGAGAGTGTGCGTGTGAGAGAGAGAGTGTGCGCGTGAGAGAGAAAATGCATGTGTGAGAAAGAGCGTGTGCATGTGAGAGAGGTAGAGTGCGTATGAGAGAGGGAGAGTGCACGTGAGAGAGAGTGTGCGTGTGAAAGAAAGAGTTTGTGCATGTGAGAGAGAGTGTGCATGTGAGAGAGAGAGAGAGCACATGTGAGAGAGTGAGAGAGTGTGCGTGTGAGAGAGAGTGTGCGCATGTGAGAGAGAGAGAGTGCGCACATGTGAGAGAGAGTGTGTTTGCCTGTGAGAGAGTGTGCGTGTGAGAGAGAGAGTGTGTGCGTGTCAGAGAGAGAGTGTGCATGTGAGAGAGAGAGTGCGTGTGAGAGAGGGAGAGATTGCATGAGAGAGGGAGAGAGCACGTGAGAGAGGGAGAGTGCGTGTGTGAGAGAGAGAGAGATCAAGTGAGAGAGGTAGAGAGAGCATGTGAGAGAGGGAGAGAGAGCACATGAGAAAGGGAGAGAGTACATGTGAGAGAGGGAGAGAGTGCGCGTGAGAGAGAGAGTGTGCGTGTCTGAGAGAGAGAGAGCGAGAGAGGGCATGTGTGAAAGAGCGAGTGTGGGAGAGAGAGAGAGAGCGCGTGTGTGAGAGAGAGAGAGCATATGTGTGAGAGAGAGAGAGAGCGCACTTGGGTGAGAGAGAGAGAGAGCGCACGTGTGAGAGAGAGAGAGAGCACGTGTGAGAGAGAGTGTGCGCATGTGAGAGAGACAGTGAGAGTGTGAGAGAGATAGTGTGCATGTGAGAGAGAGTGCGTGTGGGAGAGAGAGAGTGTGTGTGTATGAGAGAGAGAGAGTGTGCGTGTGAGAGAGAGACAGTGTGCATGTGAGAGAGAGAGTGTGCACGTGAGAGAGAGAGTGTGTGCATGTGCGAGAGAGTGCGCGCGTGTGCGAGAGAGTGGATGTGTGTGAGAGAGTGTGTGTGTGAGAGAGTTTGCGTATGAGCGAGAGAGAGTGTGCGTGTGAGAGACAGTGTGCATGTGAGAGAGAGAGAGATTGCGCGTGAGAGAGAGAGTGTGCGCATGTGAGAGAGACAGTGAGAGTGTGAGAGAGTGTGCATGTGAGAGAGAGTGTGTGCACATGTGAGAGAGAGTGGGCGTGTGGGAGAGAGAGAGTGCGTGTGTGTGAGAGAGAGAGTGTGTGCGTGTGAGAGAGAGAGAGTGTGCATGTGTGAGAGAGTGTGCGCATGTGTGAGAGAGTGTGCACGTGTGTGAGAGAGTGTGCACGTGTGTGAGAGTGTGCACGTGTGTGAGAGAGAGTATGCATGTGAGAGAGAGAGTGCGCATGTGAGAAAGAGAGTGCATGTGTGAGAGAGTGCATGTATGAGAGAGAGTGCATGTGTGAGAGTGTGCGCGTGTGTGAGTGTGTGCGCATGTGTGAGCGAGTGTGCACATGTGTGAGTGAGAGTGTGCGCGTGTGAGAGAGACAGTGAGAGTGTGACAGAGAGAGTGTGCATGTGAGAGAGAGTGTGTGCACATGTGAGAGAGTGGGTGTGTGAGAGAGAGAGTGTGTGTGTGAGAGAGAGAGTGTGCGTGTGAGAGAGAGAGAGTGTGCATGTGAGAGAGTGTGCATGTGAGTGAGAGAGAGTGTGCGTGTGAGAGAGAGAGTGCGCGTGTGTGCGAGAGAGTGTGCGCGTGTGTGAGAGAGTGCGCATGTGTGAGAGAGAGTGCACGTGTGTGAGAGAGAGTGCACGTGTGAGAGAGAGAGAGTGTGCGCATTTGACAGAGAGAGAGTGTGCACATGTGAGAGTGTGTTTGCCTGTGAGAGAGAGAGTGTGCACGTGAGAGAGGGAGAGAAAGCATGTGAGAGAGGGAGAGAGAGCGCATGAGAGAGAGAGAGTGCGTGTGAGAGAGGGAGAGTGCGCGTGAGAGAGAGAGTGTCCACGTGAGAGAGAGAGTGCATGTGTGAGAAACAGAGAGCGAGTGTGCGTGTGAGAGAGAGAGTGTGTGCATGTGAAAGAGAGAGAGTGTGCCTGTGAGAGACACTGTGCGTGTGAGAGAGAGTGAGATTGCGCGTGAGAGAGAGAGAGTGCGCGAGTGCGATTGAGAGTGCACGTGTGCGAGAGAGATTGCTTGTGTGTGAGAGAGAGTGCGTGTGAGAGAGAGTGCGTGTGAGAGAGAGTGCGCGTGAGAGAGAGTGTGCGCGTGTATGAGAGTTTGCGCGTGTGTGAGAGAGTGTGCACGTGCGTGAGAGATTGTGCACATATGTGATAGAGTGTGCACGTGTGTGAGAGAGAGTGCACATGTGAGAGGGACTGTGTGCACGTGTGAGAGAGAGTGTTCATGCGGGAGAGAGAGAGTGTGTGAGAGAGAGAGAGTGTGCATGTGAGAGAGAGAGTGTGTGCGTGGGTGAGAGAGAACACAGTGGGCACGTGAGAGAGAGAGAGTGTGCGTGTGAGAGAGAGAGTTTGCGTGTGAGAGAGAGTGTGTGTGTGAGAGAGAGAGAGTGTGCGTGTGAGGGAGAGAGTGCGCATGTGTGAGAGAGAATGCGCGTGTGAATGAGAGAGTGCGCGTGTGAGAGAGAGTGCACTTATGTAAGAGAGTGCAAGCGTGTGTGAGAGAGTGTGCGTGTGTGTGAGCGATTGTGTGCATGTGTGAGTGAGAGTGTGCGTGTGAGAGAGTGTGCAAGTGAGAGAGAGAGAGTGCGTGTGTGTGAGAGAGAGTGCGCATTTGAAAGAGAGTGTGTGCACGTCTGAGAGAGAGTGTTCATGTGGGAGAGATAGAGTGTGCGTGTATGAGAGAGAGAGTGTGCGTGTGAGAAAGAGAGTGTGCGTGTGAGAGAGAGAGAATGTGCATGTGAGAGCGAGTGAGTGTGCATGTGAGAGAGATTGTGCGTGTGAGAGAGATTGTGTGTGTGTGAGAGAGAGAGTGCACGTGTGTGAGAGAGAATGTGCGTGTGAGTGAGAGAGTGCGTGTATGAGAGAGTGCACTTATGTGAGAGATTGCACACGTGTGTGAGAGAGTGTGTGTGTGTGTGAGTGATTGTGCGCATGTGTGAGAGAGAGTGCGCATGTTTGAGAGAGTGTGCACATGTGTGAGAGAGTGTGCACGTGTGTGAGAGAGTGTGCCTGTGTGTGAGAGAGAGTGCACGTGTGAGAGAGAGAGTGCGCGTGTGAGAGAGTGTGCACGTGTGAGACAGACAGTGAGAGTGTGAGAGAGACAGTGAGAGTGTGAGAGAGACAGTGAGAGTGTGAGAGAGAGATTGTGCATGTGTGAGAGAGAGTGTGCGTTTGAGAGAGAGAGAATGTGTGTGTGTGAGAGAGAGGGTGTGCGTGTGAGAGAGAGTGTGCGTGTGAGAGAGAGAGTGTGCGCATGTGAGAAAGAGAGAGTGTGCACATGTGAGAGATAGTGTGTTTGCCTGTGAGAGTGAGAGTGTGAATGTGAGAGAGAGAGAGAGATCACGTGAGAGAGGGAGAGAGAGCACGTGAGAGAGGGAGAGGGCACGTGAGAGAGGGAGAGTGCACGTGTCAGAGAGAGTGCACTTGTGTGAGAGAGTGCACGTGTGTCTGAGAGGGTATGCGTGTGTGTGAGTGATTGTGCGCATGTGTGAGAGCGAGTGTGCATGTGTGAGAGAGTGTGTGCATGTGTGAGAGAGGGTGCGCGTGTGTGAGAGAGAGTGCGCGTGTGAGAGAGAGTGCGCGTGTGAGAGAGAGTGCGCGTGTGAGAGAGTGTGCGCGTGTGAGAGAGACAGTGAGAGTGTGAGAGACAGTGAGAGAGTGAGAGAGAGAGTGTGCATGTGTGAGAGAGAGTGTGCGTTTGAGAGAGAGAGTGCGTGTGTGTGAGAGAGAGAGTATGCGTGTGAGAGAGAGTGTGCATGTGAGAGAGAGAGTGTGCGCATGTGAGAGAGAGGGAGTGTGCACATGTGAGAGTTAGTGTGTTTGCCTGTGAGAGAGAGAGTGTGCATGCGAGAGAGAGAGAGAGAGATCACGTGAGAGAGGGAGAGAGAGCGCGTGAGACAGGGAGAGAGAACACATGAGAGAGGGAGAGAGAGCATGTGAGATAGGGAGAGTGCGTGTGAGAGAGGGAGAGTGCGCGTGAGAGAGAGAGTGTGCACATGAGACAGAGAGTGCATGTGTGAGAAAGAGAGTGTGCATGTGTGAGAGAGACAGTGAGAGTGTGAGAGCGAGTGTGTGCATTTGAGAGAGAGTGTGTGCACGTGTGAGAGTGGGCGTGTGGGAGAGAGAGTGTGTGTGTGAGAGAGAGAGAGTGTGCATGTGAGAGAGAGAGAGTATGCGTGTGAGAGAGAGAGAGAGAGTGTGCATGTGAGAGAGAGAGAGTGTGCATGTGAGAGAAGGAGAGTGCGTGTGAGAGAGAGTGTGCATGTGTGAGAGAGACTGCGCGTGTGTGAGAGAGATTGCGCGTGTGTGAGAGAGTGCAAATGTGAGAGAGAGAGTGCACGTGAGAGAAAGTGCACGTGAGAGAGAGTGCACTTGGGAGAGAGAGTGTGCGTGCGAGTGAGAGTGTGCGCGTGTGTGAGAGAGAGTGTGCACATGAGAGAGAATGTGCATGTGTGTGAGAGAGTGAGCACGTGTGTGAGAGAGAGTGCGCATGTGTGAGAGAGTGTGCGCATGTGTGAGAGAGTGTGCGCATGTGTGAGAGAGTGTGCGTGTGTGTGAGAGAGAGTGTGCGCATGTGAGAGAGAGTGTGCGCATGTGAGAGACAGTGTGTGCGCCTTTGAGAGAGAGAGTGTGCCTGTGAGAGAGAGAGTGTGCGTGTGTGAGAGAGAGTGTGCATGTGTGAGAGCGAGTGTGCATGTGTGAGAGAGAGTGTGCGTGTGTGAGGGAGAGAGGGTGCGCTTGTGGGAGAGAGAGAGTGAGCGTGTGGGAGAGAGCGAGAGAGAGAGCGTATGAGAGGGAGAGAGAGAGTGTGTGTGTGAGAGAGAGAGCGCGTGTGAGAGAGAGAGAGTGTGTGTGAGAGAGAGAGAGAGAGTGTGCGTGTGAGAGAGAGAGATTGTGCATGAGAGAGAGAGTGCATGTGTGCAAGAGAGATTGTGCATGTGCGAGAGAGTCTGCATGTGAGAGAGAGAGTGCGTGTGAGATAGGGAGAGAGCGCAAGAGAGAGGGAGAGTGCATGTGAGAGAGAGAGAGTGCGCTTGTGTGAGAGAGAATGCGTGTGTGCGAGAGAGAATGCGCGTGTGCGAGAGAGAGTGCGCATGTGTGAGAGAGGGTGTGCATGTGTGAGAGAGGGTGCGTGTGTGCGAGAGAGATTGCACTTGTGAGAGAGAGTGCGCGTGTGAGAGAGTGTGCGCGTGTCAGAGAGACAGTGAGAGTGTGAGAGAGACAGTGAGAGAGTGAGAGAGAGAGTGTGCATGTGTGAGAGAGAGTGTGCGTTTGAGAGAGAGAGTGTGTGTGTGTGAGAGAGAGAGTGTGCGTGTGAGAGAGTGTGCATGTGAGAGAGAGAGAGTGTGCGCATGTGAGAGAGAGAGTGTGCACATGTGAGAGATAGTGTGTTTGCCTGTGAGAGAGAGAGTGTGCGTGTGAGAGAGAGAGAAATCACGTGAGAGAGGGAGAGATAGCGTGTGAGACAGGGAGAGAGAGCACATGAGAGAGGGAGCGAGAGCATGTGAGAGAGGGAGAGTGCGTGTGAGAGAGTGTGCACGTGAGACAGAGAGTGCATGTGTGAGAAAGAGAGTGTGCATGTGTGAGAGAGACAGTGAGAGTGTGAGAGTGAGTGTGTGCATGTGAGAGAGAGTGTGAGCACGTGTGAGAGTGGGCGTGTGGGAGAGAGAGAGTGTGTGTGTGTGAGAGAGAGAGAGTGTGCATGTGAGAGAGAGAGAGTATGTGTGTGAGAGAGAGAGAGAGAGAGAGTGTGCATGTGAGAGAGAGAGAGTGTGCATGTGAGCAAGAGAGAGTGTGCGTGAGAGAGAGAGTGTGCGCGTGTGCGAGAGAGTGCGTGTGTGTGAGAGAGAGTGCGCGTGTGTGAGAGAGTGCATGTGTGAGAGAGAGAGAGTGTGCGCATGTGAGAGAGAGAGAGTGCGCACATGTGAGAGTGTGCTTGCCTGTGTGAGAGAGAGTGCACATGTGAGAGAGCGAGTGCGCGTATGAGAGAGTGTGCACGTGTGAGAGAGACAGTGAGAGTGTGAGAGAGACAGTGAGAGTGTGAGAGAAAGAGTGTGCATGTGTGAGAGAGAGTGTGTGTGTGTGTGTGTGAGAGAGAGAGTGTGCGTGTGAGAGTGAGTGTGCGTGTGAGAGAGAGTGTGCGCATGTGAGAGAGAGAGAGAGTGTGCACATGTGAGAGAGAGTGTGTTTGCCTGTGAGAGAGAGTGTGTGTGTGAGAGAGAGAGAGAGAGATCATGTGAGAGAGGGAGAGAGAGCGCGTGAGAGAGGGAGAGAGAGCACGTGAGAGAGGGAGAGTGCGCATGAGAGAGGGAGAGTGCGCATGAGAGAGGGAGAGTGCGCGTGAGATAGAGAGAGAGTGTGCATGAGAGAGAGAGTGTGTATGCGTGAGAGAGAGAGTGTGCACGTGAGAGAGGGAGTGCATGTGTGAGAAAGAGAGTGTGCATGTGTGAGAGAGTGTGCGTGTGAGAGAGAGAGAGTGTGCGTGGGAGAGACAGTGTGCATGTGAGAGAGAGAGAGAGATTGCACATGAGAGAGAGATAGTGTGCGAGAGCGAGAGAGAGTGCGCATGTGAGAGAGAGTGCGCATGTGAGAGAGAGTGCGCGCGTGTATGAGAGTGTGCGCATGTAGGAGAGAGTCTGCACGTGTGAGAGAGTGTGCGCGTGTGTGAGAGAGTGTGCACGTGTGTGAGAGAGAGTGCGCATGTGAGAGAGAGAGTGCGCGTGTGAGAAAGAGAGTGCATGTATGAGAGAGTGTGCTTGTGTGAGAGGGTGAGCATGTGTGAGAGTGTGTGCTTGTGTGTGAGAGAGTGAGCGTGTGTGTGAGAGAGTGTGTGCATGTGTGGGAGAGTGTGCGCGTGTGTGAGCGAGGGTGCGCATGTGAGAGAGAGAGAGTGCACGTGTGAGAGAGAAAGTGTGCGTGTGAGAGAGTGCGCGTGCGAGAGAGTACGCGCATGTGAGAGAGAGTGTGTGCATGTGAGAGAGACAGTGAGAGTGTGAGAGAGAGAGTGTGCATATGAGAGAGAGTGTGTGCACATGTGAGAGAGAGTGGGCGTGAGAGAGAGAGAGAGTGTGTATGTGAGAGAGAGAGAGTGTGCGTGTGTGTGAGAGAGTGCGCGTGTGTGAGAGAGTGCATGTGTGTGAGAGAGAGTGCACATGTGAGAGAGAGAGAGTGTGCGCATGTGAGAGAGAGAGAGTGTGCACATGTGAGAGTGTTTTTGCCTGTGAGAGAGAGAGTGTGCGTGTGAGAGGGAGAGAGAGAGCATGTTAGAGAGGGAGCGACAGTGCATGAGAGAGGGAGAGAGAGCGCGTGAGAGAGGGAGAGTGCGCGTGAGAGAGAGAGAGAGTGCGCGTGAGAGAGAGTGTGCGTGCGCGTGAGAGAGAGTGCACGTGAGAGAGAGTGTGTGTGCGCGTGAGAGAGAGAGTGTGCACGTGAGAGAGAGAGTGCATGTGTGAGAAAGGGAGTGTGCATGTGTGAGAGACAGTGTGCGTGTGAGAGAGAGAGAGATTGCACATGAGAGAGAGAGAGTGCGCGAGTGCGAGAGAGAGTGTGCGTGTGCGAGACAGAGTGCGCGTGTGCGAGAGAGAGTGCATGTGTGCGAGAGAGATTGCTCGTGTGCGAGAGAGAGTGCGTGTGAGAGGGAGAGTGCGCGTGTGTGTGAGAGAGTGCGCGTGTGTGTGAGAGAGTGTGCGTGCATGTGAGAGAGTGTGCATGTGTGTGAGAGAGAGTGCACATGTGAAAGACAGTGTGTGCATGTGTGAGAGAGAGTGTTCATGTGGGAGAGAGAGAGTGTGCATGTGTGAGAGAGAGAGTGTGCGTGTGAGAGAGAGAGTGTGCGTGTGAGAGAGAGAGTGTGCATGTGAGAGAGAGAGTGTGTGCATGTGAGAGAGAGAGAGTGTGCATGTGAGAGAGAGACACCGTGTGCGTGTGAGAGAGAGAGAGTGTGCGAGTGAGAGAGAGAGTGTGCGTGTGAGAGAGAGTGTGCATGTGAGAGAGAGAGGGTGCGTGTGTGTGAGAGAGAGTGCGCGTGTCAGTGAGAGAGTGCACGCGTGTGTGAGAGAGTGTGCGTGTGTGTGAGTGATTGTGCGCATGTGTGAGAGAGAGTGCGCGTGTGTGAGAGAGTGTGCGCATGTGTGAGAGGGTGTGCGCGTGTGTGAGAGATTGTGCCTGTGTGTGAGAGAGAGTCCGCCTGTGAGAGAGAGAGTGCACGTGTGAGAGAGTCTGCATGTGTGAGAGAGACAGTGAGAGTGTGAGAGAGACAGTGAGAGTGTTTGAGAGAGAGTATGCATGTGTGAGAGAGAGTGTGCAATTGAGAGAGAGAGAGGGTGTGTGTGTGAGAGAGAGAGAGTGTGCACATGTGAGAGAGTGTGTTTGGCTGTGAGAGAGAGAGTGTGCATGTGAGAGAGGAAGTGTGTGTGTGAGAGAGAGATCACATGAGAGAGGCAGAGAGAGCGCATGCGAGAGGGAGGGAGAGTGCGTGAGGGACGGAGAGAGAGCATTTGAGAGAGGGAGAGTGCGCGTGAGAGAGGGAGAGTGCGCGTGTGAGAGAGAGTGTGCGCGTGAGAGAGAGAGAGTTTGCACGTGCGAGTGAGACTGCATCTGTGAGAAAGAGAGTGTGCTTGTGTGAGAGAGTGTGCGTGTGAGAGAGAGAGTGTGTGCGGGTGAGAGAGAGAGAGTGTGCGTGTGAGAGACAGTGTGCATGTGAGAGAGAGAGAGATTGCGCGTGAGAGAGAGAGAGTGCTTGAGTGCAAGAGAGAGTGCGCGTGAGCGAGAGAGAGTGCGCGTGTGTGAGAGAGTGCGCGTGTGTGTGAGAGAGTGTGCGTGCGTGTGAGAGAGTTTGCATGTGTTTGAGAGAGAGTGCGCATGTGAAAGACAGTGTGTGCATGTGTGAGAGAGAGTGTTCATGTGGGAGAGAGAGAGTGTGCATGTGTGAGAGAGAGAGTGTGCGTGTGAGAGAGAGAGTGTGCGTGTGAGAGAGAGAGTGTGCGTGTGAGAGAGAGAGTGTGTGCATGTGAGAGAGAGTGTGCATGTGAGACAGAGACACCGTGTGCGTGTGAGAGAGAGAGAGTGTGCGAGTGAGAGAGAGAGTGTGCGTGTGAGAGAGAGTGTGCATGTGAGAGAGAGAGGGTGCGTGTGTGTGAGAGAGAGTGCGCCTGTCAGTGAGAGAGTGCACGCATGTGTGAGAGAGTGTGCGTGTGTGTGAGTGATTGTGCACATGTGTGAGAGAGAGTGCGCGTGTGTGAGAGAGTGTGCGCATGTGTGAGAGGGTGTGCGCGTGTGTGAGAGATTGTGCCTGTGTGTGAGAGAGAGTGCGCGTGTGAGAGAGAGAGTGCACGTGTGAGAGAGTCTGCACGTGTGAGAGAGACAGTGAGAGTGTGAGAGAGACAGTGAGAGTGTTTGAGAGAGAGTATGCATGTGTGTGAGAGGGTGTGCAATTGAGAGAGAGAGAGGGTGTGTGTGTGAGAGAGAGAGAGTGTGCACATGTGAGAGAGTGTGTTTGGCTGTGAGAGAGAGAGTGTGCATGTGAGAGAGAGAGTGTGCGTGTGAGAGAGAGATCACGTGAGAGAGGGAGAGAGAGCGCGCGCGAGAGGGAGGGAAAGTGCGTGAGGGACGGAGAGAGAGCATTTGAGAGAGGGAGAGTGTGCGTGAGAGAGGGAGAGTGCGCGTGTGAGAGAGAGTGTGCGCGTGAGAGAGAGAGAGAGTTTGCACGTGCGAGTGAGACTGCATCTGTGAGAAAGAGAGTGTGCATGTGTGAGAGAGTGTGCGTGTGAGAGAGAGAGTGTGTGCGGGTGAGAGAGAGAGAGCGTGCGTGTGAGAGACAGTGTGCATGTGAGAGAGAGAGGGATTGCACGTGAGAGAGAGTGCGTGAGTGCGTGAGAGAGTGCGCGTGTGTGAGAGAGAGTGCACGTGTGCGAGAGAGATTGCTCGTGTACGAGAGAGAGTGCATGTGAGAGAGAGAGTGCGCGTGTGAGAGAGAGTGCGCACATGTATGAGAGTGTGTGCATGTGTGAGAGTGTGCACGTGTGTGAGAGAGTGTGCGTGTGTGTGAGAGAGTGTGCATGTCTGTCAGAGAGTGTGCACGTGTGTGAGAGAGTGTGCGCATGTGAGAGAGAATGTGCGTGTGTGAGAAAGAGAGTGCACGTTCGAGAGAGGGAGCGCATGTATAAGAGAGAGTGCGTGTGTGAGAGTGTGCGCATGTGTGAGAGAGTGTGCTTGTGTGTGAGAGAGTGTGCACGTGTGTGAGAAAGTGTGCACGTGTGTGAGATAGAGTGCACATATGAGAGAGAGAGTGCACGTGTCAGAGAGAGATTGCTCATTTGCAAGAGAGAGTGCGTGTGAGAGAGAGAGTGCATGTGTAAGACAGAGTGCGCATGTGTATGAGACTGTGCACGTGTGTGAGAGTGTGTGCTTGTGCGTGAGAGAGTGTGCGCATGTGTGAGAGAGTGTGCGCATGTGTGAGAGAGTGTGCGCGTGTGTGAGAGAGTGTGCGCGTGTGTGAGCGAGGGTGCGCATGTGAGAGAGAGAGAGTGCACATGTAAGAGAGAAAGTGTGCGTGTGAGAGAGTGCGCGTGCGAGAGAGAGTGCATGCATGTGAGAGAGAGTGTACGCATGTGAGAGAGGGAGAGAGAGAGCGTGTGTGAGAGAGAGAGAGAGAGCGCGTGTGAGACAGAGAGAGAGAGCGCGTGTGAGAGTGCATGTGAGAGAGAACGCGTGTGAGAGAGAGCACGTGTGAGAGAGAGAGCGCGTGTGAGAGAGAGATAGCGCATGTGTGAGAGAGAGAGTGCGTGTGATATACAGAGAGAGAGTGTATCAGAGAGTGAGAGAGAGCGCATTTGAGAGAGGGAGAGAGCGCATGTGAGAGAGAGAGAGAGCGCATGTGAGAGAGTGAGAGAGCGCGTGTGAGAGAGAGAGAGAGTGCGTGTGAGAGAGAGTGCAGGTGAGAGAGAGCTCATTGGAGAGAGAGAGAGCGTGTGTGAGAGAGAGAGAGCGAGTGTGAGAGAGAGTGCTTATGAGAGAGAGAGAGAGAGAGCAAGAGCGCATGGGAGAGAGAGAGACAGAGCGCGAGTGAGAGAGAGAGAGCACGTGAGTGAGAGACATAGCGCGTGTGTGAGAGAGAGAGAGTGCGTGTGAGAAAGAGAAAGAAGGAGAGAGAGAGAGCGCATGTGTGAGAGAGAGAGAGCGCGTGTGAGAGAGAGAGAGTGCGTGTGAAATAGAGAGAGACGGAGTGTATGAGAGAGTGAGAGAGAGAGCGCGTGTGTGAGAGGGAGATAGAGACCGCGTGTAAGAGAGTGAGAGAGAGCACGTGTGAGAGAGAGAGAGAGCGCGTGTGAGAGAGAGAGAGCGCGTGTGAGAGATAGTGCGTGTGAGAGAGAGCGCATGTGAGAGAGAGAGAGCATGTGTGAGAGACATAGCGCGTGTGTGAGAGAGAGAGAGTGCGTGTGAGAAAGAGAGAGAGAGAGAGAGCGTGTGTGAGAGAGAGAGAGAGCGTGTGAGAGAGAGAGAGTGCGTGTGAAATAGAGAGAGACGGAGTGGATGAGAAAGTGAGAGAGAGCGCGTGTAAGAGAGTGAGAGAGAGCACGTGTGAGAGAGAGAGAGCGCGTGTGAGAGAGAGAGTGCATGTGAGAGAGAGTGCATGTGAGAGAGAGAGAGCGTGTGTGAGAGAGAGAGAGTGAGTGTGTGAGAGAGAAAGTTCTTGTGAGAGAGAGAGAGCAAGAGCACGTGTGAGAGAGAGAGAGAGTGTGTGTGAGAGGGAGAGAGCACGTGAGTGAGAGAGAGTGCTTGAGAGAGGAAGAGTGCACATGAGAGAGAGATTGAGTGCGTGTGAGAGAGAGAGAGAGAGGGCGCGTGAGAGAGAGAGAAATTGTGCGCGTGAGAGAGACTGTGCGCGTGAGTGAGAGAGTGTGCGCGTGAGATAAAAAGCATGTGTGAGAAAGAGAGTGTGCGTGTGAGAGAGAGAGAGAGCACACGTGGTTGAGAGAGATAGAGCATGTGTGAGAGAGAGAGAGAGCGCGTGTGAGAGAGAGAGAGTTCGTGTGAGAGAGAGAGAGTTCGTGTGAGAGAGAGAGAGCGCATGTGAGAGAGAAAGAGACAGAGAGCACAGGAGAGAGAGAGATAGCGCGTGTGAGAGAGAGAGCGTGTGTGAGAGCGAGAGAGACCACGAGTGTGAGAGAGAGAGCAAGCGTGAGAAAAAGAGAGAAAGAGAGAGAGAGAGCGTGTGTGTGTGAGAGCGAGAGCGCGTGTGAGAGACAGAGACCGCGTGTGAGAGAGGGAGAGAGAGCGTGCGTGAGAGAGAGAGAGCGCGTCTGAGAGAGCGAGAGATAACGCTTGTGAGAGAGAGAGCGCGTGTGAGAGAGAGTGCGTGTGAGAGAGAGAGTGTGTGCGTGTGAGAGAGAGAGTGTGTACATGTGAGAGAGAGAGAGAGTGTGCGTGTGAGAGAGAGAGGGTGTGCATGAGAGAGAGTGCCTGTGTGCAAGAGTGATTCCGCAGGTGCGAGAGAGAGTGCACGTGAGAGAGTGAGTGAGTGTGTGAGAGAGGGAGAGAGAGCGTGAGAGAGGGAGAGTGCACATGTGAGAGAGAGAGAGAGCACGTGAAAGAGTGAGAGAGAGCGCGTGAGAGAGGGAGTGCGCATCTGAGAGAGAGAGAGAGTGCGCTTCTGAGAGAGAGAGCGAGAGTGCGTGTGAGAGAGAGCGAGAGAGAGAGGGCGTGTGTGAGAGAGCGAGTGTGAGAGAGAGAGAGAGTGCGTGTGCGAGAGAGAGAGAGAGCGCATGTGAGAGAGAGAGAGTGAGAGTGTGTGTGAGAGAGAGCGTGTGTGAGAGAGAGATAGCACGTGTGAGAGAGAGAGAGAGAGAGCGCTCGCGGGTGAGAGAGAGAGAGCACATGTGAGAGAGAGAGAGCGCGTGTGAGAGAGAAAGAGACAGAGAGCACGGGAGAGAGAGAGAGTGCTTGTGAGAGAGAGAGAGCGCGTGTGAGAGAGAGAGAGCACGTTTGAGAGCGAGAGAGCATGTGTGTGAGAGAGAGAGAGCGCGTGTGAGAAAGAGAGAAAGAGAGAGAGAGCGAATGTGTGAGAGAGAGAGCGCGTGTGAGAGAGAGAGTGCGTGTGAGAGAGAGAGAAAGACAGCGCGTGTGAGAGAGAGAGAGAGAGCGCGTGTGAGAGAGAGTGCGTGTGAGAGAGAGCGCATGTGAGAGAGAGAGAGTGTGTGAGAGAGCGAGAGCATGTGTGTCAGTGAGAGAGAGGGAGAGCGCATGCGAGAGAGAGAGTGCGCGTGAGAGAGAGAGAGAGAGGGTGCATGAGAGAGAGAGAGAGATCATGCACGTGAGAGAGAGTGTGCATGTGAGAGAGTGTGCGCGTGAGAGAAAAAGCATGTGTGAGAAAGTGAGTATGCGTGTGAGAGAGAGAGTGTGCATGTGAGAGAGAGTGTGCGTGTGAAAGAGAGATTGTGCGTGTGAGAGAGTGAGTGTTTGCGTGTGAGACAAAGAGAGAGAGAGTGTGCGTGTGAGAGAGAGAGGGTGTGCATGAGAGAGAGTGCGCGTGTGCGAGAGAGAGTGCGCATGTGTGAGAGAGATTGCTCATGTGCGAGAGAGAGTGCGTGAGAGAGAGTGCATGCGTGTATGAGAGTGTGCGCGTGTGCGAGAGAATGTGCGCATGTGAGAGAGAGAGTGCACGTGTCAGATAGAGTGCATCTGTGAGAGAGAGTGCATGTGTGAGAGTGTGCGCGTGTGAGAGAGAAAGTGCAAGTGTCAGAGAGAGTGCGTGTGTGAGAGAGAGTGCGTGTGTGAGAGTGTGCGCGTGTGTTAGAGAGTGTGCTTGTGTGTGAGAGAGTGTCCGCATGTGTGAGAGATTGTGCACATGTGTGAGAGAGAGTGCACGTGTGAGAGAGAAAGTGTGTGTGTGAGAGAGAGAGTACACATGTGAGAGAGAGAGGGCACATATGAGACAGAGAGGGCGCGTGTGAGAGATAGAGAGAGAGAGAGAGCGCACGCGGGTGAGAGAGAGAGAGATCATGTGAGAGAGAGAGAGCATGTGTGAGAAAGAGAGCGCGTGTGAGAGAGAGAGAGAGCGCGTGTGTGAGAGAGAGAGAGCACATGTGAGATAGAGGGAGTGCGTGTGAGAGAGAGAGAGAGCGCGTGTGACAAAGAGAGAGAAAGAGATAGAGAGAGCGCGTGTGTGAGAGAGAGAGCGCATTTGAGAGAGACAGAGAGTGTGTGTGAGAGAGAGAGCGCGTGTGAGAGAGAGAGACCGCGTGTGAGATAGAGAGAGAGAGAGTGTATGAGAGAGTGAGAGAGAGAGCGCATGTGAGAGAGGGAGAGAGAGCGCGTGTGAGAGAGAGAGAGCGCGTGTGAGACAGGAGAGAGAGCGTGTGTGAGACAGAGAGAGAGAGCGCGCGTGTGAGAGATAGAGAGAGAGAGAGAGAGTGCACGCGGGTGAGAGAGAGAGAGAGAGAGGGAACATGTGAGAGAGACAGAGAGAGAGAGCGTGTGTGAGAGAGAGAGCGCATGTGAGAGAGAAAGAGAGCGCGTGTGTGAGAGAGAGAGAGCACATGTGAGATAGAGGGAGCGCATGTGAGAGAGAGAGAGAGAGAGCGCGTGTGAGAGACAGAGAGAGAGCGTGTGTGAGACAGAGAGAGAGAGCGTGTGTGAGACACAGAGAGAGAGAGCATGTGTGAGAGACAGATAGCACGTGTGTGAGAGAGAGAGAGTGCGTGTGAGAGACAGAGAGAGAGCGTGTGTGAGACAGAGAGAGAGAGCGTGTGTGAGACACAGAGAGAGAGAGCATGTGTGAGAGACAGATAGCACGTGTGTGAGAGAGAGAGAGTGCGTGTGACAAAGAGAGAGAGGGCGCGTGTGTGAGAGAGAGAGAGCGCGTGTGAGATAATGAGAGAGAGAGTGTATGAGAGAGTGAGAGAGAGAGCGCGTGTGAGAGAGTGAGATAGAGAGCGCGTGAATAGAGAGCGAGAGCGCATGTGAGAGAGAGAGAGAGCGCGTGTGTGAGAGAGAGGGTGTGCATGAGAGCGAGTGCGTGTGTGCGAGAGAGATTCTGCAGGTGCGAGAGAGAGTGCACGCGAGAGAGGGAGTGAGTGCATGACAGAGGGAGAGAGCATGAGAGAGGGAGAGTGCATGTGTGAGAGAGAGAGAGACAGCGCGTGAGAGAGGGAGAGAGAGCGCGTGAGAGAGGGAGAGAGAGTGCGTGAGTGAGAGAGAGAGAGAGCATGTGAGAGAGAGAGCGCATGTGAGAGAGAGAGAGAGCGCTGGTGAGACAGAGAGAGTGCATGTGAGAGAGAGTGCATGTGAGAGAGAGCGCATGTGAGAGAGAGAGAGGGTGTGTGAGAGAGAGCACGTGTGAGAGAGAGTGAGCGCGTGTGAGAGAGAGAGTGCTTGTGAGAGAGAGAGAGAGCAGAGCGCGTGTGAGAGAGAGACAGAGCACGAGTGAGAGAGAGAGAGCATGTGAGTGAGAGAGATAGCGCATGTGTGAGAGAGAGAGAGTGCGCATGAGAAAGAGAGAGAAAGAGAGAGAGAGAGCGTGTTTGTGACAGAGAGAGAGCACCTGTGAGAGAGAGAGCGTGTGTGAGATAGAGAGAGAGAGTGTATGAGAGTGAGAGAGAGAGCGCATGTGAGAGAGGGAGATAGAGAGCGCGTGTAAGAGAGAGAGAGAGAGCGCGAGTGAGAGAGAGAGAGAGCGCGTGTGAGAGAGAGTGCGTGTGAGAGAGTGCGCATGTGAGAGAGAGAGCGTGTGTGAGAGAGAGAGCGTGTGTGAGAGAGAGAGAGTGTGTTTGAGAGAGAGAGAGAGCGCGTGTGAGAGAGAGAGAGAGAGAGCAAGACCGTGTGTTAGAGAGAGAGACAGAGCGCATGTGAGAGAGAAAGAGCACGTGAGTGAAAAAGAGCGCATGAGAGAGGGAGAGTGCGCATGAGAGAGGGAGAGCGCGCATGAGAGAGAGAGAGTGCACATGAGAGAGAGAGTGTGGGCATGAGAGAAATAGCATGTGTGAGAAAGAGAGTGTGCATGTGAGAGAGAGAAAGAGCACACGTGGGTGAGAGAGAGAGCACATGTAAGAGAGAGAGAGAGAGAGCACATGTGAGAGAGAGAGAGAGTTCGTGTGAGAGAGAGAGAGCGCATGTGAGAGAGAGAGAGCGCGTGTGAGAGCGAGAGAGAGCATGAGTGTGAGAGAGAGAGCGCGTGTGAGAGACAGAGAGCATGTGTGAGATAGAGAGAGAGAGTGTGCATGAGAGAGTGAAAGAGAGAGTGCGTGTGAGAGAGGGAGAGAGAGAGCATGTGTGAGAGAGCGAGAGACAGTGCTTGTGAGAGAGAGAGCGCATGTGAGAGAGAGAGCGTGTGAGAGAGAGAGTGTGTGCGTGTGAGAGAGAGAGTGTGTGCATGTGAGAGAGAGAGTGAGTGTGCATGTGAGAGAGAGAGAGAGTGTGCGTGTGAGAGAGAGAGGGTGTGCATGAGAGAGAGTGCGTGTGTGCGAGAGAGATTCCGCAGGTGTGAGAGAGAGTGCACGTGAGAGAGAGAGAGTGAGTCTGTGAGAGAGGGAGAGAGAGCGTGAGAGAGGGAGAGTGCACATGTGAGAGAGAGAGAGAGAGAGAGAGCGCATGGGAGAGGGAGAGAGGGCACATGAGAGAGGGAGAGAGAGTGCGTGAAAGAGGGAGAGAGAGCGCGTGAGAGAGGGCGAGTGTACGAGAGAGAGAGTGCGCGTGAGAGAGAGAGTGCGCGTCTGAGAGATAGAGAGAGCGCGCTTCTGAGAGAGAGAGAGATAGAGTGCATGTGAGAGAGAGCGAGAGAGAGAGGGCGTGTGTGAGAGAGCGATTGTGAGAGAGAGAGAGAGAGTGCGTGTGTGAGAGAGAGAGAGCGCATGTGTGAGAGAGAGAGAGAGCACGTGTGAGAGAGAGTGAGAGCATGTGTGAGAGAGAGCGCATGTGAGAGAGAGAGAGCATGTGTGAGAGAGAGAGAGAGCGCCCGTGGGTGAGAGAGAGAGAGCACGTGTGAGAGAGAGAGAGAGTGCGTGTGAGAGAGAGAGTTCGTGTGAGAGAGAAAGAGCATGTGTGAGAGAGAGAAAGAGAGAGAGCACCCATGGGAGAGAGAGAGAGAGCACGTGAGAGAGAGAGAGAGAGAGAGTGCGTGTGAGAGAGAGAGAGCACGTGTGAGAGAGAGAGAGCACATGTGAGAGAGAGAGCATGTGTGAGATAGAGAGAGAGAGTGTGTATGAGAGAGTGAGAGAGACAGCGCTTGTGAGAGAGAGTGCGTGTGAGAGAGAGAGTGTGTGCGTGTGAGAGAGAGAGAGTGTGCATGTGAGAGAGAGAGAGTGTGCGTGTGAGAGAGAGAGGGTGTGCATGAGAGAGAGTGCGTGTGTGCGAGAGAGATTCCGCAGGTGCGAGAGAGACTGCACGTGAGAGAGTGAGTGAGTCCATGAGAGAGGGAGAGAGAGCGTGAGAGAGGGAGAGTGCACATGTGAGAGAGAGAGAGAGAGCGCGTGGGAGAGGGAGAGAGAGCACATGAGAGAGGGAGAGAGACCGCGTGAAAGAGGGAGAGAGAGAGTGTGAGAGAGGGCGAGTGCGCGAGAGAGAGAGAGTGCACGTGAGAGAGAGTGCACGTCTGAGAGATAGAGAGAGCGAGCTTCTGAGAGAGAGAGAGATAGAGTGCGTGTGAGAGAGAGCAAGAGAGAGAGGGCATGTGTGAGAGAGCGATTGTGAGAAAGAGAGAGAGAGAGAGTGCGTGTGTGAGAGAGAGAGAGCGCATGTGAGAGAGAGAGAGCGTGTGTGAGAGAGAGATAGAGCACCCGTGGGTGAGAGAGAGAGAGCACGTGTGAGAGACAGAGAGAAAGTGCGTGTGAGAGAGAGAGAGTTCGTGTGAGAGAGAGAGAGCAAGTGTGAGAGAGAGAGAAAGAGAGAGAGCGTCCATGGGTGAGAGAGAGAGAGCACGTGTGAGAGAGAGTGCATGTGAGAGAGAGAGAGCATGTGTGAGAGAGGGAGAGCGCATGTGAGAGAGAGAGAGCACGTGTGAGATAAAGAGAGAGAGAGTGTATGAGAGAGTGAGAGACTGAGCGCATGTGAGAGAGGGAGAGATAGAGAGCTTGTGTGAGAGAGAGAGAGAGTCCATGTGAGAGAGAGAGAGACAGCGCGTGTGAGTGAGAGAGAGAGAGCACATGTGAGAGAGAGAGGGAGAGAGTGTGTGCGAGAGAGAGCACGTGTGTCAGTGAGAGAGAAGGAGAACGCATGCGAGAGGGAACGAGAGAGAGAGAGCGCATGTGAGAGAGTGTGAGAGAGAGAGCGCCTGTGAGAGAGTGCACTTGTGAGAGAGAGAGAGAGGGTGCACGTGTGAGTGAGAGAGAGCGCATGTGAGAGAGAGAGACCGCATGTGAGAGAGAGACCACGTGTGAGAGAGAGAGAGAGAGCATGTGAGAGAGACAGAGAGAGCGTGTGAGAGAGAGAGCAAGAGCGCATGTGAGAGAGAGAGAGAGCACGTGAGAGAGAAAGAGCGCATGAGAGAGGGAGAAATCACGTGAGAGAGGGAGATTGTGTCTGAGAGATAGAGAGTGTGAGTAAGATAGAGAGCGAGTGCGTGTGAGAGAGAGAGTGAGGGCATGTGAGAGAGAGAGATTGTGCGCATGAGAGAGTGTGCGCATGAGAGAGAGTGTGTGCATGAGAGAGAGAGTGTGCACATGAGAGAGAGAGTGTGCGCGTGAGAGAGAAATGCGTGTGTGAGAAAGAGAGTGTGCGTGTGAGAGAGAGTGTGCATGTGAGAGAGAGAGAATGTGCATGTGTGAGAGAGAGAGAGAGAGAGCACGTGAGAGGAGGAGTGCACGTGAATGAGGGAGAGTGCGCATGAGAGAGAGTGTGCGCGTGAGAGAGAAATGCATGTGTGAGAAAGAGAGTGTGCGTGTGAGAGAGAGAGAGTGTGCATGTGAGAGAGAGAGTGTGCGTGTGAGAGAGAGGGAGAGAGAGCACGTGAAAGAGGGAGAGAGAGCGCATGAGAGGAGGAGTGCACGTGAATGAGGGAGAGTGCACATGAGAGAGAGAGCACGTAAGAGAGGGAGAGAGAGCACTTGAGAGAGGGAGAGAGAGCGCATGAGAGAGGGAGAGTGCACATGAGAGAGAGAGAGAGTGCGTGTGAGAGAGAGAGTGCGCGTGAGAGAAAGAGTGCGCACATGAGAGAGAGTGTGTGTGAGAAAGAGAGTGTGCGTGTGTGAGAGAATGTGTGTGTGAGAGGGAGAGTGTGAGTGTGAGAGTGAGAGAGTGTGCATGTGAGAGACAGTGTGTGTGTGAGAGAGATGGAGATTGCGCGTGAGAGAGAGAGTGTGCGCGTGTGCGAGAGAGAGTGCACGTGTGTGAGAGAGATTGCTCATGGGCGAGAGAGAGTGCGTGAGAGTGAGCATGTGAGAGAGTGTGCGCGTGTATGAGAGTGTGCGCGTGTGTGAGAGAGTGTGAGCATGTGAGAGAGAGAGTGCACGTGTCAGAGAGAGTGCGTGTGTGAGAGAGAGTGCGTGTGTGAGAGTGTGCGCATTTGAGAGAGTAAGTGCATGTGTCAGAGAGAGTGCATGTGTGAGAGAGAGTGCATGTGTGAGAGTGTGTGCATGTGTGAGAGTGTGCTTGTGTTTGAGAGAGTGTCCGCATGTGTGAGAGATTGTGCCCGTGTGTGAGAGAGAGAGTGCATGTGAGAGAGAGAGTGCACGTGAGAAATAGAGAGAGAGAGAGAGCACACGCGAGTGTGAGAGAGAGAGAGAGAACATGTGAGAGAGAGAGCATGTGTGAGAGAGAGGGAGTGCATGTGAGAGAGAGAGAGAGCGCGTGTGAGAAAGAGAGAGAAAGAGATAGAGAGAGAGCGTGTGTGAGAGAGAGAGGGTGTGTGAGAGAGAGAGCGAATTTGAGAGAGAGAGACAGAGAGTGTGTGTGAGAGAGAGAGAGAGCGCGTGTGAGAGAGAGAGAGAGCGCCTGTGAGAGAGAGAGAGCGCGCGTGTGAGAGAGGGAGGGAGAGTGCGTGTGCGAGAGAGAGCGCGTGTGAGAGAGAGTACATGTGAGAGAGAGAGCGTGTGAGAGAGAGAGCGTGTGAGAGAGAGAGCGCATGTGTGAGAGAGAGAGAAGGAGAGCGCGTGCGAGAGAGAGCAAGAGAGAGTGCGCCTGTGAGAGAGAGCGATAGAGAGAGCACATGTGAGAGAGAGCACGTGTGAGAGAGAGAGCGCGCATGTGAGAGAGAGAGCGCATGTGAGAGAGTGAGAGAGCATGTGTGAGAGAGAGAGAGCACGTTTGAGAGAGAGAATGCATGTGAGAGAGAGGGAGTGCTTGTGAGAGAGAGAGAGAGAGCAAGAGCGCATGTGAGAGAGAGAGACCGAGCGCGTGTGAGAGAGAGAGAGCACATGAGAGAGAGAGAGTGCATGAGAGAGGGAGAGAGCATGTGAGAGAGGGAGAGCACACATGAGAGAGAGAGAGTGCGCATGAGACAGAGAGGGCGCGTGAGAGAGAGAGAGATTGTGTGTGTGAGAGAGAGTGTGCACTTGAGAGAGAGAGTGTGCGCGTGAGAGAAAAAGCGTGTGTGAGAATGAGAGTGTGCATGTGAGAGAGAGAGTGTGCATGTGAAAGAGAGAGAGTGTGCATGTGAAAGAGAGAGTGTGTGCGTGTGAGAGAGAGAGAGAGTGTGTGCGTGTGAGAGAGAGAGAGAGAGAGCACATGTGAGAGAGAGAGCACGTGTGAGTGAGAGAGAGAGAGACCACGTGTGAGAGAGAGAGAGTTCATGTGAGAGAGAGTGCCTGTGAGAGAGAAAGAGACAGAGAGCACAGGAGAGAGAGAGAGTGCGTGTGAGAGAGAGAGAGCGCGTGTGAAAGAGGGTGTGTGTGAGAGCAAGAGAGAGCACGTGTGTGAGCGAGAGAGAGTGTGTGAGATAGAGAGAGAGAGAGCGTATGAGAGAGTGAGAGAGAGAGCGCGTATGAGACAGGGAGAGAGAGACCGCGTGTGAGAGAGGGAGAGAGAGGGCATGTGAGAAAGAGAGAGAAAGAGAAAGAGAAAGCGCGTGTGTGTGTGAGAGAGAGCGTGCATGAGAGAGAGAGTGCGCATGAGAGAGAGAGAGTGCGCGTGAGAGAGAGAGAGGGCGCGTGAGAGAGAGAGAGATTGTGCTCATGAGAGAGAGTGTGCGCATGAGAGAGAGTGTGCACGTGAGAGAAAAAGCTTGTGTGAGAAAGAGAGTGTGCGTGTGAGAGAGAGAGTGTGCGTGTGAGAGAGTAAGAGTGTGCGTGTGAAAGAGAGAGAGTGTGCGTGTGAGAGAGAGTGTGCGTGTGAGAGAGAGAGAGTGTGCATGTGAGAGAGAGAGAGTGTGCATATGAGAGATAGAGGGTGTGCATGAGAGAGAGTGCATGTGTGCGAGAGAGATTCCGCAGGTGAGAGAGAGAGTGCACGTGAGAGAGGGAGTGAGTGCGTGAGAGAGGGAGAGTGCACATGTGAGAGAGAGAGAGAGCGCATGGGAGAGGGAGAGAGAGCGCGTGAAAGAGGGAGAGAGAGTGCGTGAAAGAGGGAGAGACAGTGCGTGAGAGAGGGAGAGTGTGTGTGAGAGAGAGAGAGTGCATTTGAGAGAGAGATAGAGTGCGTGTCTGGGAGAGAGAGAGTGTGAGAGAGAGAGTGCACGTGAGAGAGAAAGACAGAGAGCACGGGAGAGAGAGAGAGAGAGAGAGCACATGTGAGAGAGAGAGAGCATGTGTGAGAGAGAGAGCGCGTGTGAGAGCGACAGAGAGCGCGTGTATGAGAGAGAGAGAGCGTGTGTGAGAAAGAGAGAGAAAGAGAGAGAGAGAGCATGTGTCTGAGAGTGAGAGAGCACGTGTGAGAGAGAGAGAGCGCGTGTGAGTTAGAGAGAGAGAGAGTGTATGAGAGAGTGAGAGAGAGAGCGCATGTGAGAAGGGAGTGAGAGCGCGTGTGAGAGAGAGAGAGCGCATGTGACAGAGAGAGAGACAGCGCATGTGAGAGAGAGAAAGAGAGCGCATGTGAGAGAGAGTGCGTGTGAGAGAGAGCGCATGTGAGAGAGAGAGAGAGTGAGAGAGACAGTGTTTGTGTCAGTGAGAGAGAGGGAGAGCACATGCGATAGAGAGTGAGAGAGTGCGCGCATGTGAGAGAGAGCGCATGTGAGAGAGAGCATGTGTGAGAGAGAGAGAGCGCGCATGTGAGAGAGAGCAAGAGCGTGTGTGAGAGAGAGAGAGCACGTGAGAGAGAGGCAGAGAGATCATGTGAGAGAGAGAGCATGAGCACGTGTGAGAGAGAGAGAGAGAGCGCATGTGAGAGAGAGAGAGCACGAGAGAGAGAAAGAGCGCATGAGAGAGGGAGAGATCACATGAGAGAGGGAGATTGCGCGTGAGACAGAGAGAGTGTGAGTGAGAGAGAGAGCGAGTGCGTGTGAGAGAGAGAGTGAGGGTGCATGAGAGAGAGAGATTGTGCACATGAGAGAGAGTGTGTGCATGAGAGAGAGAGTGTGCACTTGGGAGAAATGCATGTGTGAGAAAGAGAGTGTACATGTGAGATAGAGAGAGTGTGCATGTGAGGGAGAGAGAGAGAGCCTGTGAGAGAGGGATAGAGAGCACGTGAGACAGGGAGAGAGAGCGCATGAGAGAGGGAGCGAGAGCACGAGAGAGGGGGAGAGTGCATGTGAATGAGGGAGAGTGCACATGAGAGAGAGAGAGCACGTGAGAGATGGAGAGAGAGTGCATGAGAGAGGGAGAGTGCACGTGAGAGAGAGAGATATAGTGCGCGTGAGGGAGAGAGAGAGAGCGCACACGGGTGAGAGAGAGAGAGCACATGTGAGAGAGAGAGAGAGAGGGAGAGAGCATGTGTGAGAGAGAGAGAGTTTGTGTGTGAGAGAGAGAGCACGTGTGAGAGAGAAAGAGACAGAGAGCGCGGGAGAGAGAGAGAGAACGTGTGTGAGAGAGAGAGCACCTGTGAGAGAGAGAGAGCACATGTGAGAGCGAGAGAGCGCATGTGTGAGAGAGAGAGAGTGCGTGTGAGAAAGAGAGAAAGAGAGAGAGAGCGCATGTGTGAGAGAGAGTGCGCATGTGAGAGAGAGAGAGCGCGTGTGAGATAGAGAGAGCGTGTATGAGAGAGTGAGAGACAGAGCGCATGTAAGAGAGGGAGAGAGAGAGTGCATGTGAGAGAGAGATAGAGCGCGTGTGAGAGAGAGAGAGAGACAGTGCCTGTGAGAGAGAGAGAGAGAGCGAGAGAGCACGTGTGAGAGAGAGTGTGTGTGAGAGAGAGCGCATGTGAGAGAGAGAGAGAGTGTGTGAGAGAGAGCGCGTGTGTCAGTGAGAGAGAAGGAGAACGCATGCGAGAGGGAGCGGGAGAGAGCGCGCATGTGAGAGAGTGCGAGAGAGAGAGCTCCTGTGAGAGAGAGCACGTGTGAGAGAGAGAGAGCACGCGTGTGAGAGAGAGAGAGTGCGTGTGAGAGAGACCGCGTGTGAGAGAGAGAGAGCGCGTGTGAGAGAGACAGAGAGAGCGTGTGAGAGAGAGAGAGAGCAAGAGCGTGTGTGAGAGAGAGAGCACGTGAGAGACAAAGAGCGCATGAGAGAGGGAGAAATCATGTGAAAGAGGGAGATTGCGCATGAGAGATAGAGAGTGTGAGTGAGAAAGAGAGCGAGTGCGTGTGAGAGAGAGAGATTTTGCGCGTGAGAGAGAGTGTGCGCATGAGGGAGAGTGTGTGCATGAGAGAGAGTGTGAGCATGAGAGAGAGTGTGCACGTGAGAGTGGGAGTGTGCGCGTGAGAGAGAAATGCGTGTGTGAGAAAGGGAGTGTGCGTGTGAGAGAGAGAGTGTGCATGTGAGAGAGAGAGAGTGTGCATGTGAGAGAGGGAGAGAGAGCGCGTGAGAGGAGGAGTGCACGTGAATGAGGGAGAGTGCGCATGAGAGAGAGAGTACGCATGAGAGAGAGAGAGTGCGCGTGAGAGAGAGTGTGCACATGAGAGACAGTGTGTATGTGTGAGAAAGAGAGTGTGCGTGTGTGAGAGAAAGTGTGTGTGAGAGGGAGAGTGTGAGTGTGAGAGTGAGAGAGTGTGCGTGTAAGAGACAGTGTGTGTGTGAGAGAGAGGGAGATTGCGCGTGAGAGAGAGAGTGTGTGCGTGTGCGAGACTGATTGCTCATGTGCGAGAGAGAGTGCGTGAGAGAGAGTGCGCGTGTGAGAGAGAGAGAGAGCGCGTGTGTGAGAGAGAGAGAGCACATGTGAGAGAGAGGGAGTGTGTGTGAGAGAGAGCGCGTGTGAGAAAGAGAGGGAAAGAGATAGAGAGAGCGTGTGTGTGAGAGAGAGAGAGCGCTTGTGAGAGAGAGCATGCCTGTGAGAGAGAGCGTGTGAGAGAGAGAGCACGTGTGAGAGAGAGCACGTGTGAGAAAGAGAGCGCGCATGTGAGAGAGAGAGAGAGCGCGTGTGAGAGAGTGAGAGAGCGCGTGTGAGAGAGTGAGAGAGCGCGTGTGAGAGAGAGAGAATGCATGTGAGAGAGAGGGAGCGCTTGTGAGAGAGAGAGCAAGAGCACGTATGTGAGAGAGAGAGAGCACGTGAGAGAGAGAGAGCGCATGAGAGAGGGAGAGAGCGCATGAGAGAGGGAGAGCACGCATGAGAGAGAGTGCGCATGACAGAGAGAGGGCGCGTGAGAGAGAGATTGTGCATGTGAGAGAGAATGTGCGCTTGAGAGAGAGAGTGTGCGCATGAGAGAAAAAGCGTGTGTGAGAAAGAGAGTGTGCGTGTGAGAGAGAGAGAGTGTGCGTGTGAAAGAGAGAGTGTGTGCATGTGAGAGAGAGAGAGTGTGCGTGTGAGAGAGAGAGAGAGAGCACACGCGGGTGAGAGAGAGAGCGCATGCGAGAAAGAGAGAGAAAGAGAGAGAGAGAGCGTGTGTGTGAGAGAGAGAGAGCATGTGTGAGAGAGAGAGCATGTGTGAGATAGACAGAGAGAGAGTGTATGAGAGAGTGAGAGCGTGTGTGTGAGAGAGAGAGAGAGAGAGAGCGCATGTGAGAGAGAGAGAGACAGCGCGTGAGAGAGGGAGAGAGAGTGCGTGAGAGAGGGTGAGAGAGCGCATGAAAGAGGGAGAGAGAGCGCGTGATAGAGGGAGAGTGCGCGAGAGAGAGAGTGCGTGTGAGAGAGAGAGAGAGAGGGCATGTGTGAGAGAGCGAATGTGAGAGAGAGATAGAGCGCGTGTGAGAGAGAGAGAGCGCATGTGAGAGAAAGAGAGAGAGAGCACGTGTGAGAGAGAGAGAGAGAGTGCACGCGGGTGAGAGAGAGAGCACGTGTGTGAGAGAGAGAGAGCATGTGTGAGAGAGAGAGCGTGTGAGAGAGAGAGCGCATGTGTGAGAGAGCGAGAAGGAGAGCGCATGCGAGAGTGAGAGAGAGTGCGCCTGTGAGAGAGAGCGATAGAGAGAGCACATGTGAGAGAGAGCACGTGTGAGAGAGAGAGTGCGCGTGTGAGAGTAAGAGGCAGCGCATGTGAGAGAGTGAGAGAGCGCGTGTGAGAGAGAGAGAGCACGTGTGAGAGAGAGAGTGCATGTGAGAGAGGGAGTGCTTGTGAGAGAGAGAGAGAGCAAGAGCGCATGTGTGAGAGAGAGAGACCGAGCGCGTGTGAGGGAGAGAAAGCACGTGAGAGAGAGAGAGTGTATGAGAGAGGGAGAGAGCGCGTGAGAGAGGGAGGGAGTGTGTGAGAGAGCGTGCGCATGAGAGAGAGAGGGCACGTGAGAGAGAGAGAGATTCTGCATGTGAGAGAGAGTGTGCGCTTGAGAGAGAGAGTGTGCGCGTGAGAGAAAAAGCATGTGTGAGAAAGAGAGTGTGCGTCTGACAGAGAGAGTGTGCGTGTGGGAGAGAGACAGTGTGTGTGAGAAAGAGAGAGAGTGTGCGTGTGAAAGAGAGAGTGTGTGCATGTGAGAGAGAGAGAGAGAGAGTGCGTGTGAGAGAGAGAGAGAGTGTGCGTGTGAGAGAGAGAGAGGGAGAGCACACGCGGGTGAGAGAGAGAGAGCACGTGTGAGAGGGAGAGAGCGTGTGTGAGCGAGAGAGGGAGAGTGCGTGTCCGAGAGAGAGATAGAGTGAGAGCGTGAAGGAGAGTGCCCTTGTGAGAGAGAGCGCGTGTGAGAGAGAGCACGTGTGAGAGAGAGAGAGAGAGAGCGTGTGAGAGACAGAGCATGTGTGTGAGAGAGAGAGAAGGAGAGCGCGTGTGAGAGAGAGCGAGAGAGAGTGCGCCTGTGAGAGAGAGTGATAGAGAGAGCACATGTGAGAGAGAGCACGTGTGAGAGAGAGAGAGCTCATGTGAAAGAGTTAGAGAGCACGTGTGAGAGAGAGAGCGCATGAGAGAGGGAGAGAGCGTGTGAGAGAGGGAGAGCACGAATGAGAGAGAGAGAGTGCGCATGAGAGAGAGAGGGCGCGTGAGAGAGAGAGAGATTGTGCGTGTGAGAGAGAGTGTGCGCTTGAGAGAGAGAGTGTGCACGTGAGAGAGAAAGCGTGTGTGAGAAAGAGAGTGTGCGTGTGAGAGAGAGAGTGCATGTGAAAGAGAGAGAGTGTGCGTGTGAAAGAGAGAGTGTGTGCGTGTGAGAGAGAGTGAGTGTGTGCGTGTGAGAGAGAGAGAGTGTGCGTGTGAGAGAGAGAGAGTGTGCGTGTGAGAGAGAGAGAGCACATGCGGGTGAGAGAGAGAGAGCACATGTGAGAGAGAGAGCACGTGTGAGAGAGAGAGAGAGAGAGCGCATGTGAGAGAGAGAGAGTTCGTGTGAGAGAGAGAGAGCGCCTGTGAGAGAGAAAGAGACAGAGAGCACGGGAGAGAGAGAGAGCGCGTTTGAGAGAGAGAGAGCGTGTGTGAGAGAGAGAGCGTGTGAGATAGAGAGAGAGAGAGTGTATGAGAGAGCGCGTGTGAGACAGGGAGAGAGAGACTGCGTGTGAGAGAGGGAGAGAGAGCGCATGTGAGAAAGAGAGAGAAAGAGAGAGAGAAAGCACGTGTGTGTGAGAGAGAGAGCACGTGTGAGAGAGAGAGAGCACGTGTGAGAGAGAGAGAGAGAAAGTAGGAGAGAATGAGAGAGAGAGCACGTGTGAGAGAGGCAGAGAGAGACCGCAAGTCAGAGAGAGAGAGAGAGCTCATGTGAGAGAAAGAGAGAGAGCGCGTGTGAGAGAGAGAGCAAGAGCGCATGTGAGAGAGAGAGGCAGAGCGCATGTGAGAGAGAGAGAGCACATGAGCGAGAGAGAGCGCATGAGAGAGGGAGAGAGAGCGTGAGAGAGGGAGAGCGTGCATGAGAGAGAGAGATTGCACATGAGAGAGAGAGAGAGTGCGCGTGAGAGAGAGAGAGAGGGCGCATGAGAGAGAGAGATTGTGCTCGTGGGAGAGAGTGTGCGCATGAGAGAGAGTGTGCACGTGAGAGAAAAAGCTTGTGTGAGAAAGAGAGTGTGATGTGTGAGAGAGAGAGTGTGCGTGTGAGAGAGTGTGCGTGTGAAAGAGAGACTGTGTGCGTGTGAGAGAGAGAGTGTGCGTGTGAGAGAGAGAGAGAGAGTGTGCGTTTGAGAGAGAGAGTGCATGAGAGAGAGTGCGTGTGTGCGAGAGAGATTCCGCAGGTGCGAGAGAGAGTGCACGTGAGAGAGGGAGTGAGTGCATGAGAGAGGGAGAGTGCACATGTGAGAGAGAGAGCGAGCGCATGAGAGAGGGAGAGAGAGCATGTGAAAGAGGGAGAGAGAGCGCGTGAAAGAGGGAGAGAGAGTGCGTGAGTGAGGGAGAGTGCGTGTGAGAGAGAGAGTGCGTTTGAGAGAGAGATAGAGTGCGTGTCTGGGAGAGAGAGAGAGAGTGTGAGAGAGAGCGCACGTGAGAGATAGAGACAGAGAGCACAGGAGAGAGAGAGAGCGTGTGTGAGAGCGAGAGCGCGTGTGAGAGCGACAGAGAGCGCGTGTGTGAGAGAGAGAGAGCGCGTGTGAGAAAGAGAGAGAGAGAGAGAGCACGTGTGTGAGAGCGAGAGAGCACGTGTGAGAGAGAGAGAGAGCGCGTGTGAGTTAGAGAGAGAGAGTGTATGAGACAGTGAGAGAGAGAGCGCATGTGAGAGAGGGAGTGAGAGCACGTGTGAGAGAGAGAGAGAGCGCGTGTGACAGAGAGAGAGACAGCGCATGTGAGAGAGAGAAAGAGAGCACGTGTGAGAGAGAGTGCGTGTGAGAGAGAGCGCATGTGAGAGAGAGAGACAGAGTGAGAGAGAGTGAGAGAGACAGTGTGTATGTCAGTGAGAGAGAGGGAGAGCGCATGCGATAGAGAGTGAGAGAGTGCACGCATGTGAGAAAGAGCGAGAGAGAGAGCGCATGTGAGAGAGAGCACATGTGAGAGAGAGAGAGAGAGCGTGCATGTGAGAGAGAGACAGAATGCATGTGAGAGAGAGAGACCACATCTGAGAGAGAGATACCGTGTGTGAGAGAGAGAGAGCGCGTGTGAGAGAGACAGAGAGAGCATGTGAGAGAGGGAGCAAGAGCGCGTGTGAGAGAGAGAGAGAGAGAGAGAGCGCATGTGAGAGAGAGAGAGCACGTGAGAGAGAAAGAGCGCATGAGAGAGGGAGATTGCTCGTGAGAGAGAGAGAGTGTGAATGAGAGAGAGAGCGAGTGCGTGTGAGAGAGAGAGTGAGTGTGCGTGAGAGAGAGAGATTGTGCACATGAGAGAGAGTGTGTGCATGAGAGAGAGAGTGTGCACTTGAGAGAAATGCGTGTGTGAGAAAGAGAGTGTGCATGTGAGATAGAGAGAGTGTGCATGTGAGAGAGAGAGAGCCCGTGAGAGAGGGAGAGAGAGCACGTGAGGCAGGGAGAGAGAGCGCAGAGAGAGAGGGAGAGAGAGCGCGTGAGAGGGGGAGAGTGCATGTGAATGAGGGAGAGTGCACATGAGAGAGAGAGAGCACATGAGAGATGGAGAGAGAGCGCATGAGAGAGGGAGAGTGCGCATGAGAGAGAGAGATATAGTGCGCGTGAGAGAGAGAGAGAGTGCGCCCGCGGGTGAGAGAGGGAGAGCACATGTGAGAGAGAGAGAGAGAGGGAGTGAGCATGTGTGAGAGAGAGAGAGAGTTCGTGTGAGAGAGAGAGAGAGAGCGCATGTGAGAGAGAAAGAGACAGAGAGCGCGGGAGAGAGAGAGAGAGAGAGCACGTGTGAGAGAGAGAGATCGCGTGTGAGAGAGAGAGAGCACATGTGAGAGTGAGAGAGCGCATGTGTGAGAGAGAGAGAGTGCGTGTGAGAAAGAGAGAAAGAGAGAGAGAGCGCATGTGTGAGAGAGAGCGCATGTAAGAGAGAGAGAGCGCATGTGAGATAAAGGGAGAGAGCGTGTATGAGAGAGTGAGAGACAGAGCGCATGTGAGAGAGGGAGAGAGAGAGTGCATGTGAGAGAGAGAGAGAGCGCGTGTGAGAGAGAGAGAGACAGCGCCTGTGAGAGAGAGAGAGAGAGAGCGCACGTGTGAGAGAGAGTGCGTGTGAGAGAGAGCGCATGTGAGAGAGAGAGAGAGTGTGTGAGAGAGAGAGCGCGTGTGTCAGTGAGAGAGAAGGAGAACGCATCCGAGAGGGAGCGAGAGAGAGCGCGCATGTGAGAGAGTGCGAGAGAGAGAGCACCTGTGAGAGAGAGCATGTGTGAGAGAGAGAGCGCGCGTGTGAGAGAGTGAGAAGCGCGTGTGAGAGAGAGAGACCGCGTGTGAGAGAGAGAGAGCGTGTGTGAGAGAGACAGAGAGAGCGTGTGAGAGAGAGAGAGAGCAAGAGCGTGTGTGAGAGAGAGAGAGCACGTGAGAGAGAAAGAGCACATGAGAGAGGGAGAAATCACGTGAGAGAGGGAGATTGCGCATGAGAGATAGAGAGTGTGAGTGAGAGAGCGATTGCATGTGAGAGAGAGTGAGGGCGCATGAGAGAGAGAGATTGTGTGCGTGAGAGAGAGTGTGCGCATGAGAGAGAGTGTGCGCATGAGAGAGAGAGTGTGCACGTGAGAGAGAGAGTGTGCGTGTGAGAGAGAAATGCGTGTGTGAGAAAGGGAGTGTGCGTGTGAGAGAGAGAGAGAGTGTTTTTGTGAGAGAGAGAGTGTGCGTGTGAGAGAGAGAGAGAGCATGTGAGAGAGGGAGGGAGAGCATGCAAGAGAGGGAGAGAGAGCACGTGAGAGAGGGAGAGAGAACGCGTGAGAGGAGGAGTGCACGTGAATGAGGGAGAGTGCGCATGAGAGAGAGAGAGAGCACATGAGAGAGGGAGAGAGAGCGCGTGAGAGAGGGAGAGAGAGTGCCCATGAGAGAGAGAGAGTGTGCGTGTGAGAGAGAGAGACAGCGCGTGTGAGAGAGAGAGATCGTGTGAGAGAGAGCGAGCGAGAGAGCACGTGTGAGAGACAGTGCGTGTGAGAGAGAGAGAGCATGTGAGAGAGAGAGCGTGTGTGGGAGAGAGAGAGAGAGCGCGTGTGAGAGAGAGAGAGAGCGTGTGTGAGAGAGAGCGAGAGTGAGAGCGTGTGTGAGACAGAGCACGTGTGAGAGAGAAAGAGTGTGTGAGAGAGAGAGAGAGCGCATGTGAGAGGGATAGAGTGCGCATGTGAGATGGAGTTTGCACGTGAGAGAGAGAGAGTGTGTGCGTGAGAGAGAGAGTGTGCGCGTGAGAGAGAGAGTGTGCGCGTGAGAGAGAGAGTGCTTGTATGAGAAAGAGAATGTGCGTGTGAGAGAGAGAGTGTGCGTGAGAGAGAGAGAGTGTGCATGTGGGAGAGAGAGAGAGTGTGCGTCTGAGAGAGAGTGTGTGCGTCTGAGAGAGTGTGCATTTCAGAGGGTGAGAGTGTGCATGTGGGAGGGAGAGGGGGTGCATGTGAGAGAGAGAGAGAGTGTGCTTGTGAGAGAGATAGTGTGCGTGTGAGAGAGAGTGCGTGTGAGAGAGAGAGAGTGCGCGTGGGGGAGTGAGAGAGTGCACGTGTGCGAGTGAGAGAGTGCACGTGTGCGAGAGTGTGTGCACGATAGAGAGTGCGCATGTGCGATAGAAAGTGCACGAGTGTGAGACAGAGTGTGCATGAGTGAGAGAGATTGCTCGTGTCTGAGAAAGAGTGCATGTGAGAGAGATAGTGCGCATGTGAGAGAGAGTGCGAACGTGTGTGAGAGATTGTGCGCACGTGTGAGAGAGATTGTGTGTGAGAGAGAGTGTGCGCATGAGAGAGAGTGTGCGCATGAGAGAGAGAGTGTGCACGTGAGAGAGAGAGTGTGCGCGTGAGAGAGAAATGCGTGTGTGAGAAAGGGAGTGTGCGTGTGAGAGAGAGTGTGCATGTGAAAGAGAGAGAGTGTGCGTGTGAGAGAGAGAGAGCATGTGAGAGAGGGAGGGAGAGCACGCAAGAGAGGGAGAGAGAGCACGTGAGAGAGGGAGAGAGAACGCGTGAGAGGAGGAGTGCACGTGAATGAGGGAGAGTGCGTATGAGAGAGAGAGAGAGCACGTGAGAGAGGGAGAGTGTGCGTGTGAGAGAGAGAGAGACAGCGTGTGTGAGAGAGAGAGATCGTGTGAGAGAGAGCGAGCGAGAGAGCACGTGTGAGAGACAGCGCGTGTGAGAGAGAGAGAGCATGTGAGAGAGAGAGCGTGTGTGGGAGAGAGAGAGAGAGCGCGTGTGAGAGAGAGAGAGCGCGTGTGAGAGAGAGCGAGAGCGAGAGCGTGTGTGAGACAGAGCACGTGTGAGAGAGAGAGAGAGAGAGCGAGTGTGAGAGAGAGAGAGAGAGAGCATGTGAGAGGGATAGAGTGCGCATGTGAGAGGGAGTTTGCACGTGAGAGAGAGAGATTGTGTGCGTGAGAGAGTGTGCGCATGAGAGAGAGAGTGTGCGCGTGAGAGAGAGAGTTTGCACGTGAGAGAGAGAGTGCTTGTATGAGAAAGAGAATGTGCGTGTGAGAGAGAGAGTGTGCATGAAGGAGTGAGAGAGAGTGTGCGTCTGAGAGAGAGTGTGTGCGTCTGAGAGAGTGTGCATTTCAGAGGGTGAGAGTGTGCGTGTGGGAGGGAGAGGGGGTGCGTGTGAGAGAGAGAGAGAGTGTGCTTGTGAGAGAGAGAGTGTGTGTGTGAGAGAGAGTGCGTGTGAGAGAGAGAGAGTGCGCGTGGGGGAGTGAGAGAGTGCACGTGTGCGAGTGAGAGAGTGCACGTGTGCGAGAGTGTGTGCACGATAGAGAGTGCGCATGTGCGATAGAATGTGCACGAGTGCGAGACAGAGTGTGCCTGAGTGAGAGAGATTGCTCGTGTCTGAGAAAGAGTGCATGTGAGAGAGACAGTGCACGTGTGAGAGAGAGTGCGCACGTGTGTGAGAGAGTGTGCACATGTGTGAGAGAGTGTGCGTGAATGTGAGAGATTGTGCGCGTGTGTGAGAGAGTGTGCGCACGTGTGAGAGAGCATGCACGTGTGTGAGAGAGAGTGCATGTGTGTGAGAGAGTAAGCATGTGAGAGAGAGAGTGCGCGTGTGAGAGAGAGAGTATGCGTGTATGTGAGAGAGTGTGTTTGTGTGTGAGAGAGTGTGCAGCTGTGAGAGAGAGTGCGTGTGTGTGAGAGAGTGTGCGCATGTGTGAGAGAGAGTGTGCATATGTGAGAGAGAGTGCACGTGTGAGAGAGAAAGTGCGTGTGTGAGAGAGAGAGTGCATGTGTGTGAGAGAGTAAGCATGTGAGAGAGAGAGTGCGCGTGTGAGAGGGAGTGCGTGTGTGAGAGAGAGCACGTGTGAGAGAGAGAGAGAGTGCACTTGTGAGAGAGAAAGAGAGCGCATGTGAGAGAGAGAGAGAGAACGCATGTGAGAGAGATAGAGAGAGTGCGTGTGAGAGAGATAGAGTGCGCGTGTGAGAGGGAGAGTGCACGTGAGAGAGAGTGAGTGTGAACGTGAGAGAGAGAGAGTGTGCGCGTGAGAGAGAGAGTGCTTGTATGAGAAAGAGAGTGTGCGTGTGAGAGAGAGAGTGTGCATTTGAGAGAGAGAGAGTGTGCATCTGAGAGAGAGAGTGTGCATCTGAGAGAGGGTGTGCGTGCGAGAGGGAGAGAGTGTGCGTATGAGAGGGAGAGGGGGTGCGTGTGAGAGAGAGAGAGAGTGTGCATGTGAGAGAGAGAGAGTGCGCGTGTGAGAGAGAGAGAGTGCGCGTGGGGGAGTGAGAGAGTGCACGTGTGCGAGTGAGAGAGTGCACGTGTGCGAGAGTGCGCACACGATAGAGAGTGCGCGTGTGTGATAGAGTACACATGTGCGAGACAGAGTGCGCATGAGCGAGAGAGATTGTTCGTGTGTGAGAGAGTGCACATGTGAGAGACAGTGCGCGTGTGAGAGAGAGTGGGCGCGTGTGCGAGAGTGTGCACATGTGTGAGACAGTGTGCGCATGTGTGAGAGATTGTGCGCATGTGTGAGAGAGTGTGCACGTGTGTGAGAGAGCATGCGTGTGTGTGAGAGAGAGTGCGCGTGTGTGAGAGAGTGCGCATGTGAGAGAGAGAGTGCGCGTGTGAGAGAGAGTGCGCGTGTGAGAGAGAGAGTGCACGTGTAAGAGAGAGTGTGTGTGTGTGAGAGAGTGTGCGCATGTGTGAGGGAGAGTGTGCGTGAGAGAGAGTGAATGTGCACGTGAGAGAGAGAGCGTGCGTGTGAGAGAGTGCTAGTATGAGAAAGACAGTGTGCATGTGAGAGAGAGAGTGTGCATGTGAGAGAGAGAGTGTGCAAGTGTGTGAGAGAGTGTGCGCGTGTGTGAGAGAGTGTGCGCATATGTGGGAGATAGTGCACATGTGAGAGAGAGAGTATGTGAGAGAGAGCATGTATGAGAGAGAGAGCGCGCGTGTGAGAGAGAGAGAGCGCGTGTGAGAGAGAGAGCAAGAGCGAGTGTGAGAGACAGAGACAGTGCGCATGTGAGAGAGATAGAGGATGTGAGAAGAGAGAGCGTGCATGAGAGAGGGAGAGAGCGCATGAGAGAGGGAGAGTGCGCATGAGAGAGAGAGAGGGCGCGTGAGAGACAGAGATTGTGTGCGTGAGAGAGAGCCTGCACGTGAGAGAGTGTGCACGTGAGAGAGAGTGTGCATGTGAGAGAGAGAGAGTGTGCGTGTGAGAGAGAGAGAGAGAGTGTGCATGTGAGAGAGAGAGAGTGTTTATGTGAGAGAGAGAGTGTGTGCGTGAGAGACAGTGCGCGTGTGCGAGAGTGATTCTGCATGTGCGAGAGAGAGTGCATGTGAGAGAGGGAGAGAGCGCGTGAGAGAGAGAGCGAGAGCGAGAGCGTGTGTGAGACAGAGCACGTGTGAGAGAGAGAGAGAGCGAGTGTGAGAGAGAGAGAGAAAGAGAGAGCACACACGGGTGAGAGAGAGAGTGTGCGCGTGAGAGAGTGCTTGTGTGAGAAAGAGAGTGTGCAAGTGAGATAGAGAGAGTGTGCATGTGAGAGAGAGAGTGTGCATGGGAGAGAGAGAGCACGTGTGAGAGAGTGAGAGAAAGAAAGAGAGAGCACACATGGGTGAGAGAGAGAGTGTGCGCGTGAGAGAGTGAGTGTGTGAGAAAGAGAGTGTGCAAGTGAGATAGAGAGAGTGTGCATGTGAGAGAGAGAGTGTGCATGGGAGAGAGAGAGTGTGCGTGTGAGAGAGAGATTCTGCATGTGCGAGAGAGACTGCATGTGAGAGGGAGAGAGCACGTGAGAGAGGGAGAGTGCACATGTGAGAGAGGGAGAGTGCGCGAGAGAGAGAGAGTGCACGTGAGAGAGAGAGTGCGCGTGTGTTTGAGAGAGTGTGCCCGTGTGTGAGAGCGTGTGCGCATGTGTGCGACAGTGTGCGCGTGTGTGAGAGTGCATGCGCATGTGTGAGAGTGCTCATGTGAGAGAGAGAGTGCGCGTGTGAGAGAGAGATTGCGCGTGTGAGAGAGAATACGCGTGAGTGAGAGTTTGCGTGTGAGAGAGAGTGCGCGTGTGAGAGAGAGTGCGTGTGTGAGAGAGAGTGTGCTTGTATGTGAGAGAGTGTGTGCTTGTGTGTGAGACTGTGTGCATGTCTGAGAGAGAGTCCATGTGTGTGAGGGAGTGTGCATGTGTGAGAGAGAGAGTGCACGTGAGAGAGAGAGAGAATGTGCGTGTGAGAGAGAGAGACAGCGCGTGTGTGAGAGAGAGAGAGAGCATGTGAGAGAGAGAGAGCGCGTCTGAGAGAGACAGCGCGTGTGAGAGAGAGAGCGCGTGTGTGAGAGAGAGAGAGAGCGCGTGTGAGAGAGAGAGAGCGCGTGTGAGAGAGAGCGAGAGCAAGAGCGCGTGTGAGAGAGAGCACGTGTGAGGGAGCGCGTGTGAGGGAGAGAGAGAGCGCACGTGTGAGAATGAGAGAGAGCGCATGTGATAGGGATAGAGTGCGCATGTGAGAGGGAGTTTGCACGTGAGAGAGAGAGTGTGTGCATGTGAGAGAGAGCGTGTGCGCGTGAGAGAGAGAGTGCTTTTATGAGAAAGAGAGAGTGCGTGTGAGAGAGAGACTGTGCGTGTGAGAGAGAGAGTGTGCATGTGAGAGAGAGAGAGTGTGCGTCTGAGAGAGACTGTGTGCGTCTGAGAGAGAGTATGCATTTGAGAGCGTGAGAGTGTGCGTGTGGGAGGGAGAGGGTGTGCGTGTGAGAGAGAGAGAGAGTGTGCGTGTGAGAGAGAGTGCGTGTGAGAGAGAGAGAGTGTGTGTGGGGGAGTGAGAGAGTGCACATGTGCGAGTGAGAGAGTGCACGTGTGCGAGAGTGTGTGCACGATAGAGAGTGCGCATTTGCGATAGAAAGTGCACGTGTGCGAGACAGAGTGCGCATGCGTGAGAGAGATTGCTCATGTCTGAGAGAGAGTGCAGGTGAGAGAGACAGTGCGCATGTGAGAGAGTGTGCACGTGTGTGAGAGAGTGCGCACATGTGTGAGAGAGTGTGCGCGTATGTGAGAGATTGTGCTTGTGTGTGAGAGAGTGTGCGCGTGTCTGAGAGAGAGTCCATGTGTGTGAGGGAGTGTGCATGTGTGAGAGAGAGAGTGCACGTGAGAGAGAGAGAGAGTGTGCGTGTGAGAGAGAGAGACAGCGCGTGTGAGAGAGAGAGCATGTGAGAGAGAGAGAGCGCGTCTGAGAGAGAGAGCGCGTGTGAGAGAGAGAGCGCGTGTGACAGAGAGCGAGAGCAAGAGCACGTGTGAGAGAGAGCAAGTGTGAGGGAGAGAGAGAGCGCACGTGTGAGAGAGAGAGAGCACGTGTGAGAGAGAGAGAGAGAGCGCGTGTGAGAGGGATAGAGTGCACGTGTGAGAGGGAGTTTGCACGTGAGAGAGAGAGTGTGTGCACGTGAGAGAGAGAGTGTGCGCATGAGAGCAAGAGTGCTTTTATGAGAAAGAGAGAGTGCGTGTGAGAGAGAGACTGTGCGTGTGAGAGAGAGAGTGTGCTTGTGAGAGAGAGAGATTGTGTGTCTGAGAGAGAGTGTGTGCGTCTGAGAGAGAGTGTGCATTTGAGAGCGTGAGAGTGTGTGTGTGGGAGAGGGGGTGCGTGTGAGAGAGAGAGAGAGTGTGCGTGTGAGAGAGAGTGCGTGTGAGAGAGAGAAAGTGTGCGTGGGGGAGCGAGAGTGCACGTGTGCGAGTGAGAGAGTGCACGTGTGCGAGAGTGTGTGCACGATAGAGAGTGCGCATTTGCGATAGAAAGTGCACCTGTGCGAGACAGAGTGCGCATGAGTGAGAGAGATTGCTCATGCCTGAGAGAGAGTGCTGGTGAGAGAGACAGTGCACGTGTGAGAGAGTGTGCGCATGTTGAGTGAGTGCGCACATGTGTGAGAGAGTGTGCGCGTGTGTGAGAGATTGTGCGTGTGTGTGAGAGAGTGTGCGCGTGTGTGAGAGAGTGCGCATGTGAGAGTGTGCATGTATGTGAGAGAGTGTGCTTGTGTGTGAGAGAGTGTGCAGCTGTGAGAGAGAGTGCGCGTGTGTGAGAGAGTGTGCGCATGTGTGAGAGAGAGTGTGCGTATGTGAGAGAGAGAGTGCACGTGTGAGAGAGAAAGTGCGTGTGTGAGAGAGAGTGCATGTGAGAGAGAGTGCGTGTGTGAGAGAAAGTGCATGTGTGAGAGAGAGAGTGTGTGTGAGAGAGAGATTGCGCATGAGAGAGAGAGAGTGTGCGTGTGGGAGAGAAAGTGAGTGTGAGAGAGAGAGAGTGTGTGAGAGAGAGCGAGAGAGAGAGCGCGTGTGAGAGACAGCAAGTGTGAGAGAGAGAGCGCGTGTGAGAGAGAGAGCGCATGTGTGAGAGAGAGAGAGAGCGCGTGTGAGAGAGAGAGCGCACTTGTGAGAGAGAAAGAGAGCGCGTGTGAGAGGGAAAGTGCACGTGAGAGAGAGTGAGTGTGAACATGAGAGGGAAAGTGTGTGCATGAGAGAGAGAGTGCTTGTATGAGAAAGAGAGTGTGCGTGTGAGAGAGTGTGCGTGTGAGAGAAAGAGTGTGCGTATGAGAGAGAGAGAGTGTGCATCTGAGAGCGAGAGTGTGCGTCTGAGAGAGGGTGTGCGTGTGAGAGGGAGAGAGTGTGAGTGTGAGAGGGAGAGGGGGTGTGTGTGAGAGAGAGAGAAAGTGTGAAGGTGAGAGAGAGAGTGTGCATGTGAGAGAGGGTGTACATATGAGAGAGAGAGAGTGCGCGTGTGAGAGAGAGAGAGTGCGCGTGGGGGAGTGAGAGAGTGCACGTGTGCGAGTGAGAGAGTGCACGTGTGCGAGAGTGCGCGCACGATAGAGAGTGCGCGTGTGTGATAGAGTGCAAGTGTGCGAGACAGAGTGCGCATGAGCGAGAGAGATTGTTCGTGTGTGAGACAGAGTGCACATGTGAGAGACAGTGCAAGTGTGAGAGAGAGTGCGCGCGTGTGTGAGAGAGTTCGCACGTGTGTGAGAGAGTGCGCACGTGTGTGAGAGAGTGTGCATGTGTGTGAGACAGTGTGCGCATGTGTGAGAGATTGTGCGCATGTGTGAGAGAGTGTGCGCGTGTGAGAGAGAGCATGTGCGTGTGTGAGAGAGAGTGCGCATGTGTGAGAGAGAGTGCACATGTGAGAGAGAGAGTGCGCATGTTAGAGAGAGTGCGCGTGTGAGAGAGAGTGTGCACGTGTAAGAGAGAGTGCACGTGTTAGAGAGAGTGCGCGCGTGTGTGAAGGAGAGTGTGCGTGTGTGAGAGAGAGAGTGCCCATGAGAGAGAGAGAGAGTGCGCATGTGGGAGAAAGAGAGAGAGAGTGTGAGAGAGAGAAAGAGAGAGCATGTGTGAGAGAGAGCGAGAGAGAGAGAGAGCTCGTGTGAGAGAGAGAGCGCGTGTGTGAGAGAGAAAGAGAGTGCGTGTGAGAGAGTGAGAGAGAGCGCGCGTGTGAGACAGAGCGAGAGAGAGAGCGCATGTGAGAGAGAGCACGTGTGAGAGAGAGAAAGAGCGTGCATGTGAGAGAGAGAGAGAAGCGCGTGTGAGAGAGATGGAGAGCGCATGTGAGAGGGAGAGTGCGCGTGTGAGAGAGTGCTAGTATGAGAAAGACAGTGTGAGTGTGAGATAGAGAGAATGAGCGTGTGAGAGAGAGTGTGCGTGTGAGAGAGAGAGTGTGCATGTGAGAGAGAGTGTGCGTGTGTGTGAAAGAGTGTGGACGTGTGTGAGAAAGTGTGCACGTGTGTAAGAGAGGGTGCGCGTGTGTGAGATAGTGTGCGCGTTTGTGAGAGTGTGCGCATATGTGGGAGAAAGTGTGCACGTGTGTGAGAGAGGGTGCGCATGTGAGAGAGAGAGTGCACATGTGAGAGAGAAAGTGTGCATGTGAGAAAGAGAGGGCGCATGTGGGAGAGAGAGTGCACGTGTGAGAGAGAGTGTGCGTGTGCAAGAGAGAGTGAGAGTGTGAGATAGACATTGAGAGTGTGAAAGAGAGAGAGTGTGCATGTGGGAGAGAGAGAGAGTGCGTGTGTGTGTGAGAGACAGAGAGTGTGCATGCGAGAGAGACAGTGTGCGTGTGAGAGAGAATGTGCGCGTGAGAGTCAGAGTGTCCACGTGTGTGAGAGAGTGCACGTGTGTGAGAGAGATAGAGCACGTGTGAGAGAGAGATCTCGTGAGAGAGAGAGAGAGAGCGTGAGAGAGAGAGAGCGCGTGTGTGAGAGAGAGTGTGTGGGAGAGAGAGAGCATTTGAGAAAGAGAGCGAGAGAGCGTGTGAGAGAGAGCGTGTGTGTGAGAGAGAGAGAGGGCGAGCGTGTGTGAGAGAGAGCGAGAGAGAGCGCGCATGTGAGAGAGATCGAGAGAGAGAGCGCATGTGAGAGAGATCGAGAGAGAGAGCACATGTGAGAGAGAGCAATTATGAGAGAGAGAGAGTGCGCCTGTGAGAGAGAGAGAGAGAGCGTGTGAGAGAGAGAGCGTGTGTGAGAGAGAGAGAGTGCGTGTGAGAGAGAGACAGAGCACATGTGAGAGAGAGAGAGAGCAAGAGCGCATGTGAGAACAGAGACAGAGCGCATGTGAGAGAGAAAGGACATGGGAGAGAGAGAGAGAGTGCATGAGAGAGGGAGAGTGCACATGAGAGAGAGAGATTGTGTGCCTGAGAGAGAGCCTGCACATGAGAGAGTGTGCGCGTCAGAGAGAAAATGCGTGTGTGAGAAAGAGAGTGTGCATGTGAGAGAGAGTGTGCGTGTGAGAGAGAGAGAGTGTGCATAAGATACAGTGCGCGTGTGCGAGAGTGATTCTGCATGTGCGAGAGAGAGTGCATGTGAGAGAGGGAGAGAGCGCGTGAGAGAGAGAGAGAGCGCGTGTGAGATAGAGAGAGCGCATGTGAGAGATAGAGCACGTGTGAGAGAGAGAGAGCGCGTGTGAGAGAGAGAGAGTGCGTGTGAGAGAGAGACAGAGCACATGTGAGAGAGAGAGAGAGCAAGAGCGCATGTGAGAACAGAGACAGAGCGCATGTGAGAGAGAAAGGACATGGGAGAGAGAGAGAGACTGCATGAGAGAGGGAGAGTGCACATGAGAGAGAGAGATTGTGTGCCTGAGAGAGAGCCTGCACATGAGAGAGTGTGCGCGTCAGAGAGAAAATGCGTGTGTGAGAAAGAGAGTGTGCATGTGAGAGAGAGTGTGCGTGTGAGAGAGAGAGTGTGCATAAGATACAGTGCGCGTGTGCGAGAGTGATTCTGCATGTGCGAGAGAGAGTGCATGTGAGAGAGGGAGAGAGCACGTGAGAGAGAGAGAGCGCGTGTGAGATAGAGAGAGCGCATGTGAGAGATAGAGCACGTGTGAGAGAGAGAGAGCGCGTGTGAGAGAGTGAGAGAGATAGAGAGAGAGAGCGCACACGGGTGAGAGAGAGAGTGTGCGCGTGAGAGAGTGCTTGTGTGAGAAAGAGAGTGTGCGTGTGAGATAGAGAGAGTGTGCTTGTGAGAGAGAGTGTGCGCATGTGTGAGAGAGTGTGCACGTGTGTGAGAGAGTGTGCGTGTGTGTGAGAGAGTGTGCACGTGTGTGAGAGAGTGTGCACGTGTGTGAGAGAGTGTGCACATGTGTGAGAGAGTGTGCGCATGTGTGAGAGAGTGTGCATGTGTGTGAGAGAGTGTGCACGTGTGAGAGAGAGTGCGCGTGTGTGAGATAGTGTGCACGTGTGTGAGAGAGTGTGCGCATATGTGGGAGTTAGTGCGCATGTGAGAGAGAGAGAGCGCGTGTGAGAGAGAAAGTGTGCATGTGAGAAAGAGAGTGTGTGCGTGAGAGAGAGAGTGCGAGTGTGAGAGAGTGTATGCGTGTGTGAGAGAGAGAGTGTGTGCGTGTGAGAGAGAGACTGTGCATGTGAGAGACAGAGAGTGTTCATGTGAGAGAGAGTGCACTTGTGTGAGAGAGAGTGTGCGTATGAGAGACAGTGCGTGTGAGAGAGAGAGAGAGTGTGCATGGGGGAGTGAGAGAGTGCACGTGTGCAAGTGAGAGAGTGCACATGTGCGAGAGTGTGTGCACGATAGAGAGTGCACATGTGCGATAGAAAGTGCACGTGTGCGAGACAGAGTACGCATGAGTGAAAGAGATTGCTCGTGTCTGAGAGAATGTATGTGAGAGAGACAGTGCACGTGTGAGGGAGAGTGCGCGCGTTTGTGAGAGAGTGCGCACATGTGTGAGAGAGTGTGCGCGTGTGTGAGAGATTGAGCGCGTGTGTGAGAGCGTGTGCGTGTGTGTGAGAGAGCATGCGCGTGTGTGAGAGAGAGTGCACGTGTGTGAGAAAGTGCGCATGTGAGAGAGAGAGTGCGTGTGTGAGAGAGAGTGCGCATGTAAGAGAGAGTGCGGGTGTTAGAGAGAGTGCGCCTGTGAGAGAGAGTGTGCGTGTATGTGAGAGAGTGTGCTTGTGTGTGAGAGAGTGTGCAGCTGTGAGAGAGAGTGCGCGTGTGTGAAAGAGTGTGCGCATGTGTGAGAGAGAGTGTGCATATGTGAGAGAGAGAGTGCACGTGTGAGAGAGAAAGTGCACGTGTGAGAGAGAGAGTGTGTGAGAGAGAGTGCGTGTGTGAGAGAGAGTGCGCGTGTGAGAGAGAAGGTGCACGTGTGAGAGAGAGAGTGTGTGTGTGAGAGAGAGAGTGCACGTGAGAGAGAGAGAGCGCGTGTGAGAGAGAGCGAGAGAGAGAGCGCGTGTGTGAGAGAGAGTGTGTGGGAGAGAGAGAGCATTTGAGAAAGAGAGCGAGAGAGCGTGTGAGAGAGAGCGTGTGTGTGAGAGAGAGAGAGGGCGAGCGTGTGTGAGAGAGAGCGAGAGAGAGCGCGCATGTGAGAGAGATCGAGAGAGAGAGCGCATGTGAGAGAGATCGAGAGAGAGAGCACATGTGAGAGAGAGCAATTATGAGAGAGAGAGAGTGCGCCTGTGAGAGAGAGAGAGAGAGAGCGTGTGAGAGAGAGAGCGTGTGTGAGAGAGAGAGAGTGCGTGTGAGAGAGAGACAGAGCACATGTGAGAGAGAGAGAGAGCAAGAGCGCATGTGAGAACAGAGACAGAGCGCATGTGAGAGAGAAAGGACATGGGAGAGAGAGAGAGAGTGCATGAGAGAGGGAGAGTGCACATGAGAGAGAGAGATTGTGTGCCTGAGAGAGAGCCTGCACATGAGAGAGTGTGCGCGTCAGAGAGAAAATGCGTGTGTGAGAAAGAGAGTGTGCATGTGAGAGAGAGTGTGCGTGTGAGAGAGAGAGAGTGTGCATAAGATACAGTGCGCGTGTGCGAGAGTGATTCTGCATGTGCGAGAGAGAGTGCATGTGAGAGAGGGAGAGAGCGCGTGAGAGAGAGAGAGAGCGCGTGTGAGATAGAGAGAGCGCATGTGAGAGATAGAGCACGTGTGAGAGAGAGAGAGCGCGTGTGAGAGAGAGAGAGTGCGTGTGAGAGAGAGACAGAGCACATGTGAGAGAGAGAGAGAGCAAGAGCGCATGTGAGAACAGAGACAGAGCGCATGTGAGAGAGAAACGACATGGGAGAGAGAGAGAGAGTGCATGAGAGAGGGAGAGTGCACATGAGAGAGAGAGATTGTGTGCCTGAGAGAGAGCCTGCACATGAGAGAGTGTGCGCGTCAGAGAGAAAATGCGTGTGTGAGAAAGAGAGTGTGCATGTGAGAGAGAGTGTGCGTGTGAGAGAGAGAGTGTGCATAAGATACAGTGCGCGTGTGCGAGAGTGATTCTGCATGTGCGAGAGAGAGTGCATGTGAGAGAGGGAGAGAGCACGTGAGAGAGAGAGAGCGCGTGTGAGATAGAGAGAGCGCATGTGAGAGATAGAGCACGTGTGAGAGAGAGAGAGCGCGTGTGAGAGAGTGAGAGAGATAGAGAGAGAGAGCGCACACGGGTGAGAGAGAGAGTGTGCGCGTGAGAGAGTGCTTGTGTGAGAAAGAGAGTGTGCGTGTGAGATAGAGAGAGTGTGCTTGTGAGAGAGAGTGTGCGCATGTGTGAGAGAGTGTGCACGTGTGTGAGAGAGTGTGCGTGTGTGTGAGAGAGTGTGCACGTGTGTGAGAGAGTGTGCACGTGTGTGAGAGAGTGTGCACATGTGTGAGAGAGTGTGCGCATGTGTGAGAGAGTGTGCATGTGTGTGAGAGAGTGTGCACGTGTGAGAGAGAGTGCGCGTGTGTGAGATAGTGTGCACGTGTGTGAGAGAGTGTGCGCATATGTGGGAGTTAGTGCGCATGTGAGAGAGAGAGAGCGCGTGTGAGAGAGAAAGTGTGCATGTGAGAAAGAGAGTGTGTGCGTGAGAGAGAGAGTGCGAGTGTGAGAGAGTGTATGCGTGTGTGAGAGAGAGAGTGTGTGCGTGTGAGAGAGAGACTGTGCATGTGAGAGACAGAGAGTGTTCATGTGAGAGAGAGTGCACTTGTGTGAGAGAGAGTGTGCGTATGAGAGACAGTGCGTGTGAGAGAGAGAGAGAGTGTGCATGGGGGAGTGAGAGAGTGCACGTGTGCAAGTGAGAGAGTGCACATGTGCGAGAGTGTGTGCACGATAGAGAGTGCACATGTGCGATAGAAAGTGCACGTGTGCGAGACAGAGTACGCATGAGTGAAAGAGATTGCTCGTGTCTGAGAGAATGTATGTGAGAGAGACAGTGCACGTGTGAGGGAGAGTGCGCGCGTTTGTGAGAGAGTGCGCACATGTGTGAGAGAGTGTGCGCGTGTGTGAGAGATTGAGCGCGTGTGTGAGAGCGTGTGCGTGTGTGTGAGAGAGCATGCGCGTGTGTGAGAGAGAGTGCACGTGTGTGAGAAAGTGCGCATGTGAGAGAGAGAGTGCGTGTGTGAGAGAGAGTGCGCATGTAAGAGAGAGTGCGGGTGTTAGAGAGAGTGCGCCTGTGAGAGAGAGTGTGCGTGTATGTGAGAGAGTGTGCTTGTGTGTGAGAGAGTGTGCAGCTGTGAGAGAGAGTGCGCGTGTGTGAAAGAGTGTGCGCATGTGTGAGAGAGAGTGTGCATATGTGAGAGAGAGAGTGCACGTGTGAGAGAGAAAGTGCACGTGTGAGAGAGAGAGTGTGTGAGAGAGAGTGCGTGTGTGAGAGAGAGTGCGCGTGTGAGAGAGAAGGTGCACGTGTGAGAGAGAGAGTGTGTGTGTGAGAGAGAGAGTGCACGTGAGAGAGAGAGAGCGCGTGTGAGAGAGAGCGAGAGAGAGAGCGCATGTGAGAGACAGCGCGTGTGAGAGAGAGAGCGCATGTTTGAGAGAGAGAGAGAGCGCGTATGAGAGAGAGAGAGAGAGCACATGTGAGAGAGAGTGAGAGCGAGAGCGCGTGTGAGAGAGAGCACGTGTAAGAGAGAGAGAGAGCGTGTGTGAGAGAGATAGAGTGCACGTGTGAGAGAGAGAGTGCACGTGAGAGAGAGTGAGTGTGAACGTGAGAGAGAGAGTGTGCGCGTGAGAGAGAGAGTGTTTGTATGAGAAAGAGAGTGTGCGTGTGAGAGTGTGCGTGTGAGAGAGAGAGTGTGCGTGTGAGAGAGTGAGAGTGTGCATCTGAAAGAGAGAGTGTGCGTCTGAGAGAGGGTGTGCGTGCGAGAGGGAGAGAGTGTGCGCGTGAGAGGTAGAGGGGGTGCTTGTGAGAGAGAGAGAGAGTGTGCGGGTGAGAGAGAGAGTGTGCGTGTGAGAGAGAGTGTGCGTGTGAGAGAGAGAGAGTGTACATATGAGAGAGAGAGAGTGTGCGTGTGAGAGAGAGAGAGTGCGCGTGGGGGAGTGAGAGAGTGCGTGTGTGCGAGTGAGAGAGTGCACGTGTGCGAGAGTGCGTGCACGATAGAGAGTGCGCGTGCATGATAGAGTGCATGTGTGCGAGACAGAGTGCGCATGAGCAAGAGAGATTGTTCATGTGTGAGAGAGAGTGCACATGTGAGAGACAGTGCGCGTGTGTCTGAGAGTTTGTGCACATGTGTGAGAGAGTGTGCGCGTGTGTGAGAGAGCATGCGCATGTGTGAGAGAGAGTGCGCGTGTGAGAGAGAGAGTGCACATGTAAGAGAGAGTGCGCGTGTTAGAGAGAGTGCGCGTGGGAGAGAGAGTGTGCACGTGTAAGAGAGAGTGCCCATGTGTGAGAGAGTGTGCGCGTGTGTGAGGGAGAGTGTGCATGTGTGAGAGAAAGAGTGCCCATGGGAGAGAGAGAGAGAGTGCGCATGTGGGAGAGAGAGAGAGAGAGAGCGTGTGAAAGAGAGAGAGGGTGTGTGAGAGAGAAAGATAGTGCGTGTGAGAGAGAAAGATAGTGCATGTGAGAGAGAGAGCGCGTGTGAGAGAGAGCGAGAGAGAGAGCTCATGTGAGAGAGAGCACGTGTGAGAGAGAGAAAGAGCGTGCATGTGAGAGAAAGAGAGCGCGTGTGTGAGAGAGAGAGAACGCATGTGAGAGAGAGAGAGAGAGCGCGTGTGAGAGAGATGGAGAGCGCGTGTGAGAGGGAGAGTGCACGTGAGAGAGAGTGAGTGTGCACGTGAGAGAGAGTGTGTGCGAGTGAGAGAGTGCTTGTGTGAGAAAGAGAGTGTGAGTGTGAGATAGAGAGAATGTGCGTGTGAGAGAGAGTGTCGCATGTGAGAGAGAGAGAGCAAGAGCGAGTGTGAGAGACAGAGACAGAGCGCATGTGAGAGAGAGAGAGAGGACATGTGAGAGAGAGTGCATGAGAGAGGGAGAGAGCGCATGAGAGAGGGAGAGTGCACGTGCGAGATAGAGAGGGCACGTGAGAGAGAGAGATTGTGTGCGTGAGAGAGAGCCTGCACGTGAGAGAGTGTGCGCATGAGAGAGAAAATGCATGTGTGAGAAAGAGGGTGTGCATGTGAGAGAGAGAAGGGTGCATGTGAGAGAGAGAGAGTGTGCATGAGAGACAGTGCGCATGTGCAAGAGAGATTCTGCATGTGCGAGAGAGAGTGCAGGTGAGAGAGGGAGAGAGCACATGAGAGAGAGAGAGGGAGCGCGTGTGAGAGAGAGAGAGAGCGCGTGTGAGAGAGAGAGAGCACGTGAGAGAGAGAGAGAGCGCGTGTGAGAGGGTGAGAGAGAGAGAGAGAGCGCACACGGCTGAGAGACAGTGTGCACGTGAGAGAGTGCTTGTGTGAGAAAGAGAGTGTGCAAGTGAGATAGAGAGAGTGTGCATGTGAGAGAGTTAGTGTGCGTGTGAGAGAGAGAGAGTGTGCGTGTGAGAGAGAGAAATTGTGCATGAGAGAGAGTGCGCGTGTGCGAGAGAGATTCTGCATGTGCTGAGAGAGTGCATGTGAGAGAGGGAGAGAGCACGTGAGAGAGGGAGAGAGCGTTTGAGAGAGGGAGAGTGCACAAGTGAGAGTGGGAGAGTGCGCGAGAGAGAGAGAGTGCACATGAGAGAGAGAGAGTGCGCGTGAGAGAGAGAGAGTATGCGCGTCAGAGAGAGAGAGAGTGCATGTGAGAGAGAGAGAGAGAGAGAGAGGGCGAGTGAGAGAGGGTGTGTGTGAGAGACAGAGTGTGAGAGATAGAGAGCGAGTCCGTGTGTGACAGAGAGAGAGAGAGCGTGTGTGTGAGAGAGAGAGAGAGAGCGTGTGAGAGAGCGAGAGTGTGTGAGAGAGAGCGAGAGAGAGAGAGAGAGTGCTTGTGAGAAGGAGAGCGCGTGTGAGAGAGAGAGCGCGTGAGAGAGAGAGCGTGTGTGAGAGAGAGCACATGTGAGAGAGAGAGAGAGCGTGCGTGTGAGCCAGAGAGCGCATGTGTGAGAGAGAGAGAACGCATGTGAGAGAGAGAGTGTGCGCGTGAGAGAGAGAGTGCTTGTATGAGAAAGAGAGTGCATGTGAGAGAGTGTGCGTGTGAGAGAGAGTGTGCGTGTGTGAGAGAGAGTGTGTGTATGTGAGAGAGTGTGCTTGTGTGTGAGAGAGTGTGCACGTGTAAGAGAGAGTGCGCGTGTGTGAGAGAGTGTGCGCATGTGTGAGAGAGAGTGTGCGTATGTGAGAGAGAGAGTGCACGTGTGAGAGAGAAAGTGCATGTGTGAGAGAGAGAGTGCGTGTGAGAGGGAGTGCATGTGTGAGAGAGAGTTAGCGTGTGAGCGAGAGCACGTGTGAGATAGAGAGATAGCGCAAATGTGAGAGAGAAAGAGAGCGCATGTGAGAGAGAGAGAGAGAGAACGCATGTGAGAGAGATAGAGAGAGTGCGTGTGAGAGAGATAGAGTGCGCGTGTGAGAGGGAGAGTGCACGTGAGAGAGAGTGAGTCTGAACGTGAGAGAGAGTGTGTGCGCGTGAGAGAGAGAGTGTTTGTATGAGAAAGAGAGTGTGCGTGTGAGAGTGTGTGTGTGAGAGAGTGTGCGTGTGAGAGAGTGAGAGTGTGCATCTGAGAGAGAGAGTGTGCATCTGAGAGAAGGTGTGCGTGCGAGAGGGAGAGAGTGTGCGCGTGAGAGGGAGAGGGGGTGCTTGTGAGAGAGAGAGTGTGCGGGTGAGAGAGAGAGTGTGCATGTGAGAGAGAGTGTGCGTGTGAGAGAGAGAGAGTGTACATATGAGAGAGTGAGAGTGCGCGTGTGAGAGAGAGAGAGTGCGCGTGGGGGAGTGAGAGAGTGCATGTGTGCGAGTGAGAGAGTGCATGTGTGCGAGAGTGCGTGCAGGATAGAGAGTGCGCGTGAATGATAGAGTGCATGTGTGCGAGACAGAGTGCGCATGAGCGAGAGAGATTGTTCATGTGTGAGAGAGAGTGCACATGTGAGAGACAGTGCACGTGTGAGAGAGAGTGCACATGTGTGTGAGAGAGTGCACACGTGTGTGAGACATTGTGCGCGTGTCTGAGAGATTGTGCACATGTGTGAGAGAGTGTGCGCGTGTGTGAGAGAGCATGCGCGTGTGTGAGAGACAGTGCGCGTGTGTGAGAGAGAGTGTGCATGTGAGAGAGAGAGTGCACGTGTGAGAGAGAGAGTGCGCGTGTGAGAGGGAGAGTGCACGTGTAAGAGAGAGTGCGCGTGTTAGAGAGAGTGCGCGTGGGAGAGAGAGAGTGTGCATGTGAGAGAGAGAGTGCACGTGTGAGAGAGAGAGTGCGCGTGTGAGAGAGAGAGTGTGCACGTGAGAGAGAGTGTGCATGTGAGAGAGAGAGAGTGTGCGTGTGAGAGAGAGAGAGAGAGTGTGCATGTGAGAGAGAGAGAGTGTTTATGTGAGAGAGAGAGTGTGTGCGTGAGAGACAGTGCGCGTGTGCGAGAGTGATTCTGCATGTGCGAGAGAGAGTGCATGTGAGAGAGGGAGAGAGCGCGTGAGAGAGAGAGCGAGAGCGAGAGCGTGTGTGAGACAGAGCACGTGTGAGAGAGAGAGAGAGCGAGTGTGAGAGAGAGAGAGAAAGAGAGAGCACACACGGGTGAGAGAGAGAGTGTGCGCGTGAGAGAGTGCTTGTGTGAGAAAGAGAGTGTGCAAGTGAGATAGAGAGAGTGTGCATGTGAGAGAGAGAGTGTGCATGGGAGAGAGAGAGCACGTGTGAGAGAGTGAGAGAAAGAAAGAGAGAGCACACATGGGTGAGAGAGAGAGTGTGCGCGTGAGAGAGTGCTTGTGTGAGAAAGAGAGTGTGCAAGTGAGATAGAGAGAGTGTGCATGTGAGAGAGAGAGTGTGCATGGGAGAGAGAGAGTGTGCGTGTGAGAGAGAGATTCTGCATGTGCGAGAGAGACTGCATGTGAGAGGGAGAGAGCACGTGAGAGAGGGAGAGTGCACATGTGAGAGAGGGAGAGTGCGCGAGAGAGAGAGAGTGCACGTGAGAGAGAGAGTGCGCGTGTGTTTGAGAGAGTGTGCCCGTGTGTGAGAGCGTGTGCGCATGTGTGCGACAGTGTGCGCGTGTGTGAGAGTGCATGCGCATGTGTGAGAGTGCTCATGTGAGAGAGAGAGTGCGCGTGTGAGAGAGAGATTGCGCGTGTGAGAGAGAATACGCGTGAGTGAGAGTTTGCGTGTGAGAGAGAGTGCGCGTGTGAGAGAGAGTGCGTGTGTGAGAGAGAGTGTGCTTGTATGTGAGAGAGTGTGTGCTTGTGTGTGAGACTGTGTGCATGTCTGAGAGAGAGTCCATGTGTGTGAGGGAGTGTGCATGTGTGAGAGAGAGAGTGCACGTGAGAGAGAGAGAGAATGTGCGTGTGAGAGAGAGAGACAGCGCGTGTGTGAGAGAGAGAGAGAGCATGTGAGAGAGAGAGAGCTTGTCTGAGAGAGACAGCGCGTGTGAGAGAGAGAGCGCGTGTGTGAGAGAGAGAGAGCGCGTGTGAGAGAGAGAGAGCGCGTGTGAGAGAGAGCGAGAGCAAGAGCGCGTGTGAGAGAGAGCACGTGTGAGGGAGCGCGTGTGAGGGAGAGAGAGAGCGCACGTGTGAGAATGAGAGAGAGCGCATGTGATAGGGATAGAGTGCGCATGTGAGAGGGAGTTTGCACGTGAGAGAGAGAGTGTGTGCATGTGAGAGAGAGCGTGTGCGCGTGAGAGAGAGAGTGCTTTTATGAGAAAGAGAGAGTGCGTGTGAGAGAGAGACTGTGCGTGTGAGAGAGAGAGTGTGCATGTGAGAGAGAGAGAGTGTGCGTCTGAGAGAGACTGTGTGCGTCTGAGAGAGAGTATGCATTTGAGAGCGTGAGAGTGTGCGTGTGGGAGGGAGAGGGTGTGCGTGTGAGAGAGAGAGAGTGTGCGTGTGAGAGAGAGTGCGTGTGAGAGAGAGAGAGTGTGTGTGGGGGAGTGAGAGAGTGCACATGTGCGAGTGAGAGAGTGCACGTGTGCGAGAGTGTGTGCACGATAGAGAGTGCGCATTTGCGATAGAAAGTGCACGTGTGCGAGACAGAGTGCGCATGCGTGAGAGAGATTGCTTATGTCTGAGAGAGAGTGCAGGTGAGAGAGACAGTGCGCATGTGAGAGAGTGTGCACGTGTGTGAGAGAGTGCGCACATGTGTGAGAGAGTGTGCGCGTATGTGAGAGATTGTGCTTGTGTGTGAGAGAGTGTGCGCGTGTCTGAGAGAGAGTCCATGTGTGTGAGGGAGTGTGCATGTGTGAGAGAGAGAGTGCACGTGAGAGAGAGAGAGAGTGTGCGTGTGAGAGAGAGAGACAGCGCGTGTGAGAGAGAGAGCATGTGAGAGAGAGAGAGCGCGTCTGAGAGAGAGAGCGCGTGTGAGAGAGAGAGCGCGTGTGTGAGAGAGAGAGAGAGCGCGTGTGAGAGAGAGAGCGCGTGTGACAGAGAGCGAGAGCAAGAGCACGTGTGAGAGAGAGCAAGTGTGAGGGAGAGAGAGAGCGCACGTGTGAGAGAGAGAGAGCACGTGTGAGAGAGAGAGAGAGAGCGCGTGTGAGAGGGATAGAGTGCACGTGTGAGAGGGAGTTTGCACGTGAGAGAGAGAGTGTGTGCACGTGAGAGAGAGAGTGTGCGCATGAGAGCAAGAGTGCTTTTATGAGAAAGAGAGAGTGCGTGTGAGAGAGAGACTGTGCGTGTGAGAGAGAGAGTGTGCTTGTGAGAGAGAGAGATTGTGTGTCTGAGAGAGAGTGTGTGCGTCTGAGAGAGAGTGTGCATTTGAGAGCGTGAGAGTGTGTGTGTGGGAGAGGGGGTGCGTGTGAGAGAGAGAGAGAGTGTGCGTGTGAGAGAGAGTGCGTGTGAGAGAGAGAAAGTGTGCGTGGGGGAGCGAGAGTGCACGTGTGCGAGTGAGAGAGTGCACGTGTGCGAGAGTGTGTGCACGATAGAGAGTGCGCATTTGCGATAGAAAGTGCACCTGTGCGAGACAGAGTGCGCATGAGTGAGAGAGATTGCTCATGCCTGAGAGAGAGTGCTGGTGAGAGAGACAGTGCACGTGTGAGAGAGTGTGCGCATGTTGAGTGAGTGCGCACATGTGTGAGAGAGTGTGCGCGTGTGTGAGAGATTGTGCGTGTGTGTGAGAGAGTGTGCGCGTGTGTGAGAGAGTGCGCATGTGAGAGTGTGCATGTATGTGAGAGAGTGTGCTTGTGTGTGAGAGAGTGTGCAGCTGTGAGAGAGAGTGTGCGTGTGTGAGAGAGTGTGCGCATGTGTGAGAGAGAGTGTGCGTATGTGAGAGAGAGAGTGCACGTGTGAGAGAGAAAGTGCGTGTGTGAGAGAGAGTGCATGTGAGAGAGAGTGCGTGTGTGAGAGAAAGTGCATGTGTGAGAGAGAGAGTGTGTGTGAGAGAGAGATTGCGCATGAGAGAGAGAGAGTGTGCGTGTGGGAGAGAAAGTGAGTGTGAGAGAGAGAGAGTGTGTGAGAGAGAGCGAGAGAGAGAGCGCGTGTGAGAGACAGCAAGTGTGAGAGAGAGAGCGCGTGTGAGAGAGAGAGCGCATGTGTGAGAGAGAGAGAGAGCGCGTGTGAGAGAGAGAGCGCACTTGTGAGAGAGAAAGAGAGCGCGTGTGAGAGGGAAAGTGCACGTGAGAGAGAGTGAGTGTGAACATGAGAGGGAAAGTGTGTGCATGAGAGAGAGAGTGCTTGTATGAGAAAGAGAGTGTGCGTGTGAGAGAGTGTGCGTGTGAGAGAAAGAGTGTGCGTATGAGAGAGAGAGAGTGTGCATCTGAGAGCGAGAGTGTGCGTCTGAGAGAGGGTGTGCGTGTGAGAGGGAGAGAGTGTGAGTGTGAGAGGGAGAGGGGGTGTGTGTGAGAGAGAGAGAAAGTGTGCAGGTGAGAGAGAGAGTGTGCATGTGAGAGAGGGTGTACATATGAGAGAGAGAGAGTGCGCGTGTGAGAGAGAGAGAGTGCGCGTGGGGGAGTGAGAGAGTGCACGTGTGCGAGTGAGAGAGTGCACGTGTGCGAGAGTGCGCGCACGATAGAGAGTGCGCGTGTGTGATAGAGTGCAAGTGTGCGAGACAGAGTGCGCATGAGCGAGAGAGATTGTTCGTGTGTGAGACAGAGTGCACATGTGAGAGACAGTGCAAGTGTGAGAGAGAGTGCGCGCGTGTGTGAGAGAGTTCGCACGTGTGTGAGAGAGTGCGCACGTGTGTGAGAGAGTGCGCATGTGTGTGAGACAGTGTGCGTATGTGTGAGAGATTGTGCGCATGTGTGAGAGAGTGTGCGCGTGTGAGAGAGAGCATGTGCGTGTGTGAGAGAGAGTGCGCATGTGTGAGAGAGAGTGCACATGTGAGAGAGAGAGTGCGCATGTTAGAGAGAGTGCGCGTGTGAGAGAGAGTGTGCACGTGTAAGAGAGAGTGCACGTGTTAGAGAGAGTGCGCGCGTGTGTGAAGGAGAGTGTGCGTGTGTGAGAGAGAGAGTGCCCATGAGAGAGAGAGAGAGTGCGCATGTGGGAGAAAGAGAGAGAGAGTGTGAGAGAGAGAAAGAGAGAGCATGTGTGAGAGAGAGCGAGAGAGAGAGAGAGCACGTGTGAGAGAGAGAGCGCGTGTGTGAGAGAGAAAGAGAGTGCGTGTGAGAGAGTGAGAGAGAGCGCGCGTGTGAGACAGAGCGAGAGAGAGAGCGCATGTGAGAGAGAGCACGTGTGAGAGAGAGAAAGAGCGTGCATGTGAGAGAGAGAGAGAAGCGCGTGTGAGAGAGATGGAGAGCGCATGTGAGAGGGAGAGTGCGCGTGTGAGAGAGTGCTAGTATGAGAAAGACAGTGTGAGTGTGAGATAGAGAGAATGAGCGTGTGAGAGAGAGTGTGCGTGTGAGAGAGAGAGTGTGCATGTGAGAGAGAGTGTGCGTGTGTGTGAAAGAGTGTGGACGTGTGTGAGAAAGTGTGCACGTGTGTAAGAGAGGGTGCGCGTGTGTGAGATAGTGTGCGCGTTTGTGAGAGTGTGCGCATATGTGGGAGAAAGTGTGCACGTGTGTGAGAGAGGGTGCGCATGTGAGAGAGAGAGTGCACATGTGAGAGAGAAAGTGTGCATGTGAGAAAGAGAGGGCGCATGTGGGAGAGAGAGTGCACGTGTGAGAGAGAGTGTGCGTGTGCAAGAGAGAGTGAGAGTGTGAGATAGACATTGAGAGTGTGAAAGAGAGAGAGTGTGCATGTGGGAGAGAGAGAGAGTGCGTGTGTGTGTGAGAGACAGAGAGTGTGCATGCGAGAGAGACAGTGTGCGTGTGAGAGAGAATGTGCGCGTGAGAGTCAGAGTGTCCACGTGTGTGAGAGAGTGCACGTGTGTGAGAGAGATAGAGCACGTGTGAGAGAGAGATCTCGTGAGAGAGAGAGAGAGAGCGTGAGAGAGAGAGAGCGCGTGTGTGAGAGAGAGTGTGTGGGAGAGAGAGAGCATTTGAGAAAGAGAGCGAGAGAGCGTGTGAGAGAGAGCGTGTGTGTGAGAGAGAGAGAGGGCGAGCGTGTGTGAGAGAGAGCGAGAGAGAGCGCGCATGTGAGAGAGATCGAGAGAGAGAGCGCATGTGAGAGAGATCGAGAGAGAGAGCACATGTGAGAGAGAGCAATTATGAGAGAGAGAGAGTGCGCCTGTGAGAGAGAGAGAGAGAGAGCGTGAGAGAGAGAGAGCGTGTGTGAGAGAGAGAGAGTGCGTGTGAGAGAGAGACAGAGCACATGTGAGAGAGAGAGAGAGCAAGAGCGCATGTGAGAACAGAGACAGAGCGCATGTGAGAGAGAAAGGACATGGGAGAGAGAGAGAGAGTGCATGAGAGAGGGAGAGTGCACATGAGAGAGAGAGATTGTGTGCCTGAGAGAGAGCCTGCACATGAGAGAGTGTGCGCGTCAGAGAGAAAATGCGTGTGTGAGAAAGAGAGTGTGCATGTGAGAGAGAGTGTGCGTGTGAGAGAGAGAGAGTGTGCATAAGATACAGTGCGCGTGTGCGAGAGTGATTCTGCATGTGCGAGAGAGAGTGCATGTGAGAGAGGGAGAGAGCGCGTGAGAGAGAGAGAGAGCGCGTGTGAGATAGAGAGAGCGCATGTGAGAGATAGAGCACGTGTGAGAGAGAGAGAGCGCGTGTGAGAGAGAGAGAGTGCGTGTGAGAGAGAGACAGAGCACATGTGAGAGAGAGAGAGAGCAAGAGCGCATGTGAGAACAGAGACAGAGCGCATGTGAGAGAGAAAGGACATGGGAGAGAGAGAGAGACTGCATGAGAGAGGGAGAGTGCACATGAGAGAGAGAGATTGTGTGCCTGAGAGAGAGCCTGCACATGAGAGAGTGTGCGCGTCAGAGAGAAAATGCGTGTGTGAGAAAGAGAGTGTGCATGTGAGAGAGAGTGTGCGTGTGAGAGAGAGAGTGTGCATAAGATACAGTGCGCGTGTGCGAGAGTGATTCTGCATGTGCGAGAGAGAGTGCATGTGAGAGAGGGAGAGAGCACGTGAGAGAGAGAGAGCGCGTGTGAGATAGAGAGAGCGCATGTGAGAGATAGAGCACGTGTGAGAGAGAGAGAGCGCGTGTGAGAGAGTGAGAGAGATAGAGAGAGAGAGCGCACACGTGTGAGAGAGAGAGTGTGCGCGTGAGAGAGTGCTTGTGTGAGAAAGAGAGTGTGCGTGTGAGATAGAGAGAGTGTGCTTGTGAGAGAGAGTGTGCGCATGTGTGAGAGAGTGTGCACGTGTGTGAGAGAGTGTGCGTGTGTGTGAGAGAGTGTGCACGTGTGTGAGAGAGTGTGCACGTGTGTGAGAGAGTGTGCACATGTGTGAGAGAGTGTGCGCATGTGTGAGAGAGTGTGCATGTGTGTGAGAGAGTGTGCACGTGTGAGAGAGAGTGCGCGTGTGTGAGATAGTGTGCACGTGTGTGAGAGAGTGTGCGCATATGTGGGAGTTAGTGCGCATGTGAGAGAGAGAGAGCGCGTGTGAGAGAGAAAGTGTGCATGTGAGAAAGAGAGTGTGTGTGTGAGAGAGAGAGTGCGAGTGTGAGAGAGTGTATGCGTGTGTGAGAGAGAGAGTGTGTGCGTGTGAGAGAGAGACTGTGCATGTGAGAGACAGAGAGTGTTCATGTGAGAGAGAGTGCACTTGTGTGAGAGAGAGTGTGCGTATGAGAGACAGTGCGTGTGAGAGAGAGAGAGAGTGTGCATGGGGGAGTGAGAGAGTGCACGTGTGCAAGTGAGAGAGTGCACATGTGCGAGAGTGTGTGCACGATAGAGAGTGCACATGTGCGATAGAAAGTGCACGTGTGCGAGACAGAGTACGCATGAGTGAAAGAGATTGCTCGTGTCTGAGAGAATGTATGTGAGAGAGACAGTGCACGTGTGAGGGAGAGTGCGCGCGTTTGTGAGAGAGTGCGCACATGTGTGAGAGAGTGTGCGCGTGTGTGAGAGATTGAGCGCGTGTGTGAGAGCGTGTGCGTGTGTGTGAGAGAGCATGCGCGTGTGTGAGAGAGAGTGCACGTGTGTGAGAAAGTGCGCATGTGAGAGAGAGAGTGCGTGTGTGAGAGAGAGTGCGCATGTAAGAGAGAGTGCGGGTGTTAGAGAGAGTGCGCCTGTGAGAGAGAGTGTGCGTGTATGTGAGAGAGTGTGCTTGTGTGTGAGAGAGTGTGCAGCTGTGAGAGAGAGTGCGCGTGTGTGAAAGAGTGTGCGCATGTGTGAGAGAGAGTGTGCATATGTGAGAGAGAGAGTGCACGTGTGAGAGAGAAAGTGCACGTGTGAGAGAGAGAGTGTGTGAGAGAGAGTGCGTGTGTGAGAGAGAGTGCGCGTGTGAGAGAGAAGGTGCACGTGTGAGAGAGAGAGTGTGTGTGTGAGAGAGAGAGTGCACGTGAGAGAGAGAGAGCGCGTGTGAGAGAGAGCGAGAGAGAGAGCGCGTGTGTGAGAGAGAGTGTGTGGGAGAGAGAGAGCATTTGAGAAAGAGAGCGAGAGAGCGTGTGAGAGAGAGCGTGTGTGTGAGAGAGAGAGAGGGCGAGCGTGTGTGAGAGAGAGCGAGAGAGAGCGCGCATGTGAGAGAGATCGAGAGAGAGAGCGCATGTGAGAGAGATCGAGAGAGAGAGCACATGTGAGAGAGAGCAATTATGAGAGAGAGAGAGTGCGCCTGTGAGAGAGAGAGAGAGAGAGCGTGTGAGAGAGAGAGCGTGTGTGAGAGAGAGAGAGTGCGTGTGAGAGAGAGACAGAGCACATGTGAGAGAGAGAGAGAGCAAGAGCGCATGTGAGAACAGAGACAGAGCGCATGTGAGAGAGAAAGGACATGGGAGAGAGAGAGAGAGTGCATGAGAGAGGGAGAGTGCACATGAGAGAGAGAGATTGTGTGCCTGAGAGAGAGCCTGCACATGAGAGAGTGTGCGCGTCAGAGAGAAAATGCGTGTGTGAGAAAGAGAGTGTGCATGTGAGAGAGAGTGTGCGTGTGAGAGAGAGAGAGTGTGCATAAGATACAGTGCGCGTGTGCGAGAGTGATTCTGCATGTGCGAGAGAGAGTGCATGTGAGAGAGGGAGAGAGCGCGTGAGAGAGAGAGAGAGCGCGTGTGAGATAGAGAGAGCGCATGTGAGAGATAGAGCACGTGTGAGAGAGAGAGAGCGCGTGTGAGAGAGAGAGAGTGCGTGTGAGAGAGAGACAGAGCACATGTGAGAGAGAGAGAGAGCAAGAGCGCATGTGAGAACAGAGACAGAGCGCATGTGAGAGAGAAACGACATGGGAGAGAGAGAGAGAGTGCATGAGAGAGGGAGAGTGCACATGAGAGAGAGAGATTGTGTGCCTGAGAGAGAGCCTGCACATGAGAGAGTGTGCGCGTCAGAGAGAAAATGCGTGTGTGAGAAAGAGAGTGTGCATGTGAGAGAGAGTGTGCGTGTGAGAGAGAGAGTGTGCATAAGATACAGTGCGCGTGTGCGAGAGTGATTCTGCATGTGCGAGAGAGAGTGCATGTGAGAGAGGGAGAGAGCACGTGAGAGAGAGAGAGCGCGTGTGAGATAGAGAGAGCGCATGTGAGAGATAGAGCACGTGTGAGAGAGAGAGAGCGCGTGTGAGAGAGTGAGAGAGATAGAGAGAGAGAGCGCACACGGGTGAGAGAGAGAGTGTGCGCGTGAGAGAGTGCTTGTGTGAGAAAGAGAGTGTGCGTGTGAGATAGAGAGAGTGTGCTTGTGAGAGAGAGTGTGCGCATGTGTGAGAGAGTGTGCACGTGTGTGAGAGAGTGTGCGTGTGTGTGAGAGAGTGTGCACGTGTGTGAGAGAGTGTGCACGTGTGTGAGAGAGTGTGCACATGTGTGAGAGAGTGTGCGCATGTGTGAGAGAGTGTGCATGTGTGTGAGAGAGTGTGCACGTGTGAGAGAGAGTGCGCGTGTGTGAGATAGTGTGCACGTGTGTGAGAGAGTGTGCGCATATGTGGGAGTTAGTGCGCATGTGAGAGAGAGAGAGCGCGTGTGAGAGAGAAAGTGTGCATGTGAGAAAGAGAGTGTGTGCGTGAGAGAGAGAGTGCGAGTGTGAGAGAGTGTATGCGTGTGTGAGAGAGAGAGTGTGTGCGTGTGAGAGAGAGACTGTGCATGTGAGAGACAGAGAGTGTTCATGTGAGAGAGAGTGCACTTGTGTGAGAGAGAGTGTGCGTATGAGAGACAGTGCGTGTGAGAGAGAGAGAGAGTGTGCATGGGGGAGTGAGAGAGTGCACGTGTGCAAGTGAGAGAGTGCACATGTGCGAGAGTGTGTGCACGATAGAGAGTGCACATGTGCGATAGAAAGTGCACGTGTGCGAGACAGAGTACGCATGAGTGAAAGAGATTGCTCGTGTCTGAGAGAATGTATGTGAGAGAGACAGTGCACGTGTGAGGGAGAGTGCGCGCGTTTGTGAGAGAGTGCGCACATGTGTGAGAGAGTGTGCGCGTGTGTGAGAGATTGAGCGCGTGTGTGAGAGCGTGTGCGTGTGTGTGAGAGAGCATGCGCGTGTGTGAGAGAGAGTGCACGTGTGTGAGAAAGTGCGCATGTGAGAGAGAGAGTGCGTGTGTGAGAGAGAGTGCGCATGTAAGAGAGAGTGCGGGTGTTAGAGAGAGTGCGCCTGTGAGAGAGAGTGTGCGTGTATGTGAGAGAGTGTGCTTGTGTGTGAGAGAGTGTGCAGCTGTGAGAGAGAGTGCGCGTGTGTGAAAGAGTGTGCGCATGTGTGAGAGAGAGTGTGCATATGTGAGAGAGAGAGTGCACGTGTGAGAGAGAAAGTGCACGTGTGAGAGAGAGAGTGTGTGAGAGAGAGTGCGTGTGTGAGAGAGAGTGCGCGTGTGAGAGAGAAGGTGCACGTGTGAGAGAGAGAGTGTGTGTGTGAGAGAGAGAGTGCACGTGAGAGAGAGAGAGCGCGTGTGAGAGAGAGCGAGAGAGAGAGCGCATGTGAGAGACAGCGCGTGTGAGAGAGAGAGCGCATGTTTGAGAGAGAGAGAGAGCACGTATGAGAGAGAGAGAGAGAGCACATGTGAGAGAGAGTGAGAGCGAGAGCGCGTGTGAGAGAGAGCACGTGTAAGAGAGAGAGAGAGCGTGTGTGAGAGAGATAGAGTGCACGTGTGAGAGAGAGAGTGCACGTGAGAGAGAGTGAGTGTGAACGTGAGAGAGAGAGTGTGCGCGTGAGAGAGAGAGTGTTTGTATGAGAAAGAGAGTGTGCGTGTGAGAGTGTGCGTGTGAGAGAGAGAGTGTGCGTGTGAGAGAGTGAGAGTGTGCATCTGAAAGAGAGAGTGTGCGTCTGAGAGAGGGTGTGCGTGCGAGAGGGAGAGAGTGTGCGCGTGAGAGGTAGAGGGGGTGCTTGTGAGAGAGAGAGAGAGTGTGCGGGTGAGAGAGAGAGTGTGCGTGTGAGAGAGAGTGTGCGTGTGAGAGAGAGAGAGTGTACATATGAGAGAGAGAGAGTGTGCGTGTGAGAGAGAGAGAGTGCGCGTGGGGGAGTGAGAGAGTGCGTGTGTGCGAGTGAGAGAGTGCACGTGTGCGAGAGTGCGTGCACGATAGAGAGTGCGCGTGCATGATAGAGTGCATGTGTGCGAGACAGAGTGCGCATGAGCAAGAGAGATTGTTCATGTGTGAGAGAGAGTGCACATGTGAGAGACAGTGCGCGTGTGTCTGAGAGTTTGTGCACATGTGTGAGAGAGTGTGCGCGTGTGTGAGAGAGCATGCGCATGTGTGAGAGAGAGTGCGCGTGTGAGAGAGAGAGTGCACATGTAAGAGAGAGTGCGCGTGTTAGAGAGAGTGCGCGTGGGAGAGAGAGTGTGCACGTGTAAGAGAGAGTGCCCATGTGTGAGAGAGTGTGCGCGTGTGTGAGGGAGAGTGTGCATGTGTGAGAGAAAGAGTGCCCATGGGAGAGAGAGAGAGAGTGCGCATGTGGGAGAGAGAGAGAGAGAGAGCGTGTGAAAGAGAGAGAGGGTGTGTGAGAGAGAAAGATAGTGCGTGTGAGAGAGAAAGATAGTGCATGTGAGAGAGAGAGCGCGTGTGAGAGAGAGCGAGAGAGAGAGCTCATGTGAGAGAGAGCACGTGTGAGAGAGAGAAAGAGCGTGCATGTGAGAGAAAGAGAGCGCGTGTGTGAGAGAGAGAGAACGCATGTGAGAGAGAGAGAGAGAGCGCGTGTGAGAGAGATGGAGAGCGCGTGTGAGAGGGAGAGTGCACGTGAGAGAGAGTGAGTGTGCACGTGAGAGAGAGTGTGTGCGAGTGAGAGAGTGCTTGTGTGAGAAAGAGAGTGTGAGTGTGAGATAGAGAGAATGTGCGTGTGAGAGAGAGTGTCGCATGTGAGAGAGAGAGAGCAAGAGCGAGTGTGAGAGACAGAGACAGAGCGCATGTGAGAGAGAGAGAGAGGACATGTGAGAGAGAGTGCATGAGAGAGGGAGAGAGCGCATGAGAGAGGGAGAGTGCACGTGCGAGATAGAGAGGGCACGTGAGAGAGAGAGATTGTGTGCGTGAGAGAGAGCCTGCACGTGAGAGAGTGTGCGCATGAGAGAGAAAATGCATGTGTGAGAAAGAGGGTGTGCATGTGAGAGAGAGAAGGGTGCATGTGAGAGAGAGAGAGTGTGCATGAGAGACAGTGCGCATGTGCAAGAGAGATTCTGCATGTGCGAGAGAGAGTGCAGGTGAGAGAGGGAGAGAGCACATGAGAGAGAGAGAGGGAGCGCGTGTGAGAGAGAGAGAGAGCGCGTGTGAGAGAGAGAGAGCACGTGAGAGAGAGAGAGAGCGCGTGTGAGAGGGTGAGAGAGAGAGAGAGAGCGCACACGGCTGAGAGACAGTGTGCACGTGAGAGAGTGCTTGTGTGAGAAAGAGAGTGTGCAAGTGAGATAGAGAGAGTGTGCATGTGAGAGAGTTAGTGTGCGTGTGAGAGAGAGAGAGTGTGCGTGTGAGAGAGAGAAATTGTGCATGAGAGAGAGTGCGCGTGTGCGAGAGAGATTCTGCATGTGCTGAGAGAGTGCATGTGAGAGAGGGAGAGAGCACGTGAGAGAGGGAGAGAGCGTTTGAGAGAGGGAGAGTGCACAAGTGAGAGTGGGAGAGTGCGCGAGAGAGAGAGAGTGCACATGAGAGAGAGAGAGTGCGCGTGAGAGAGAGAGAGTATGCGCGTCAGAGAGAGAGAGAGTGCATGTGAGAGAGAGAGAGAGAGAGAGGGCGAGTGAGAGAGGGTGTGTGTGAGAGACAGAGTGTGAGAGATAGAGAGCGAGTCCGTGTGTGACAGAGAGAGAGAGAGCGTGTGTGTGAGAGAGAGAGAGAGAGCGTGTGAGAGAGCGAGAGTGTGTGAGAGAGAGCGAGAGAGAGAGAGAGAGTGCTTGTGAGAAGGAGAGCGCGTGTGAGAGAGAGAGCGCGTGAGAGAGAGAGCGTGTGTGAGAGAGAGCACATGTGAGAGAGAGAGAGAGCGTGCGTGTGAGCCAGAGAGCGCATGTGTGAGAGAGAGAGAACGCATGTGAGAGAGAGAGTGTGCGCGTGAGAGAGAGAGTGCTTGTATGAGAAAGAGAGTGCGTGTGAGAGAGTGTGCGTGTGAGAGAGAGTGTGCGTGTGTGAGAGAGAGTGTGTGTATGTGAGAGAGTGTGCTTGTGTGTGAGAGAGTGTGCACGTGTAAGAGAGAGTGCGCGTGTGTGAGAGAGTGTGCGCATGTGTGAGAGAGAGTGTGCGTATGTGAGAGAGAGAGTGCACGTGTGAGAGAGAAAGTGCATGTGTGAGAGAGAGAGTGCGTGTGAGAGGGAGTGCATGTGTGAGAGAGAGTTAGCGTGTGAGCGAGAGCACGTGTGAGAGAGAGAGATAGCGCAAATGTGAGAGAGAAAGAGAGCGCATGTGAGAGAGAGAGAGAGAGAACGCATGTGAGAGAGATAGAGAGAGTGCGTGTGAGAGAGATAGAGTGCGCGTGTGAGAGGGAGAGTGCACGTGAGAGAGAGTGAGTCTGAACGTGAGAGAGAGTGTGTGCGCGTGAGAGAGAGAGTGTTTGTATGAGAAAGAGAGTGTGCGTGTGAGAGTGTGTGTGTGAGAGAGTGTGCGTGTGAGAGAGTGAGAGTGTGCATCTGAGAGAGAGAGTGTGCATCTGAGAGAAGGTGTGCGTGCGAGAGGGAGAGAGTGTGCGCGTGAGAGGGAGAGGGGGTGCTTGTGAGAGAGAGAGTGTGCGGGTGAGAGAGAGAGTGTGCATGTGAGAGAGAGTGTGCGTGTGAGAGAGAGAGAGTGTACATATGAGAGAGTGAGAGTGCGCGTGTGAGAGAGAGAGAGTGCGCGTGGGGGAGTGAGAGAGTGCATGTGTGCGAGTGAGAGAGTGCATGTGTGCGAGAGTGCGTGCAGGATAGAGAGTGCGCGTGAATGATAGAGTGCATGTGTGCGAGACAGAGTGCGCATGAGCGAGAGAGATTGTTCATGTGTGAGAGAGAGTGCACATGTGAGAGACAGTGCACGTGTGAGAGAGAGTGCACATGTGTGTGAGAGAGTGCACACGTGTGTGAGACATTGTGCGCGTGTCTGAGAGATTGTGCACATGTGTGAGAGAGTGTGCGCGTGTGTGAGAGAGCATGCGCGTGTGTGAGAGACAGTGCGCGTGTGTGAGAGAGAGTGTGCATGTGAGAGAGAGAGTGCACGTGTGAGAGAGAGAGTGCGCGTGTGAGAGGGAGAGTGCACGTGTAAGAGAGAGTGCGCGTGTTAGAGAGAGTGCGCGTGGGAGAGAGAGAGTGTGCATGTGAGAGAGAGAGTGCACGTGTGAGAGAGAGAGTGCGCGTGTGAGAGAGAGAGTGTGCATGTGAGAGAGAGAGTGCACGTGTGAGAGAGAGAGTGCGCGTGTGAGAGGGAGAGTGCACGTGTAAGAGAGTGTGCACGTGTAAGAGAGAGTGCCCATGTGTGAGAGAGTGTGCGCGTGTGTGAGGGAGAGTGTGCATGTGTGAGAGAAAGAGTGCCTGTGAGAGAGAGAGAGTGCACATGTGGGAGAGAGAGAGAGAGAGCGTGTGAGAGAGAGAGAGCGTGTCTGAGAGAGAGCGAGAGAGAGAGAGTGCGCGTGTGAGAGAGAGAGAGCAAAAGCGAGTGTGAGAGACAGAGAGAGAGCGCATGTGAGAGAGAGAAAGAGGACATGTGAGAGAGAGTGCATAAGAGAGGGAGAGAGCGCATGAGAGAGGGAGAGTGCACATGTGAGATAGAGAGGGCACGTGAGAGAGAGAGATTGTGTGCGTGAGAGAGAGCCTGCACGTGAGAGAGTGTGCGTGTGAGAGAGAAAATGCGTGTGTGAGAAAGAGGGTGTGCATGTGAGAGAGAGAAGGGTGCATGTGAGAGAGAGAGAGTTTGCATGAGAGACGGTGCACGTGTGCAAGAGAGATTCTGCATGTGCGAGAGAGAGTGCAGGTGAGAGAGGGAGAGAGCACATGAGAGAGAGAGAGAGAGAGCGCATGTGAGAGAGAGAGAGAGCGCGTGTGAGAGAGAGAGAGCACGTGTGAGAGAGAGAGAGCGCGTGTGAGAGGGTGAGAGAGAGAGAGAGAGCGCACACGGCTGAGAGAGAGTGTGCACGTGAGAGAGTGCTTGTGTGAGAAAGAGAGTGTGCAAGTGAGATAGAGAGAGTGTGCATGTGAGAGAGAGAGTGTGCGTGTGAGAGAGAGAGAGTGTGCATGTGAGAGAGAGTGAGTGTGCATGAGAGAGAGTGCGCGTGTGCGAGAGAGATTCTGCATGTGCGAGAGAGAGTGCATGTGAGAGAGGGAGAGAGCACGTGAGAAAGGGAGAGAGCGTTTGAGAGAGGGAGAGTGCACAAGTGAGAGTGGGAGAGTGCGCGAGAGAGAGAGAGTGCACGTGAGAGAGAGAGAGTGCGCGTGAGAGAGAGAGTATGCGCGTCTGAGAGAGAGAGAGAGAGTGCATGTGAGAGAGAGCGAGAGAGAGAGGGCGAGTGAGAGAGGGTGTGTGTGAGAGACAGAGTGTGAGAGATAGAGAGCGAGTCCGTGTGTGAGAGAGAGAGAGAGCGTGTGTGTGAGAGAGAGAGAGAGAGCGTGTGAGAGAGAGAGAGAGAGCGTGTGAGAGAGAGCGAGAGAGAGAGAGAGTGCTTGTGAGAGAGAGAGCGCGTGTGAGAGAGAGAGCGCGTGTGAGAGAGAGCGAGAGAGAGAGCGCATGTGAGAGAGAGCACGTGTGAGAGAGAGAGAGAGCGTGCGTGTGAGCCAGAGAGCGCATGTGTGATAGAGAGAGAACGCATGTGAGAGAGAGAGTGTGCGCGTGAGAGAGAGAGTGCTTGTATGAGAAAGAGAGTGTGCATGTGAGAGAGTGTGCGTGTGAGAGAGAGTGTGGGTGTGAGAGAGAGAGTGTGTGTATGTGAGAGAGTGTGCTTGTGTGTGAGAGAGTGTGCACGTGTAAGAGAGAGTGCGCGTGTGTGAGAGAGTTTGCGCATGTGTGAGAGAGAGTGTGCGCATGTGAGAGAGAGAGTGCACGTGTGAGAGAGAAAGTGCATGTGTGAGAGAGAGAGTGAGTGTGAGAGGGAGTGCGTGTGTGAGAGAGAGTTAGCGTGTGAGCGAGAGCACATGTGAGAGAGAGAGAGAGCGCACTTGTGAGAGAGAAAGAGAGCGCATGTGAGAGAGAGAGAGAGAACGCATGTGAGAGAGATAGAGAGAGTGCGTGTGAGAGAGATAGAGTGCGCGTGTGAGAGGGAGAGTGCACGTGAGAGAGAGTGAGTGTGAACGTGAGAGAGAGAGTGTGCGCGTGAGAGAGAGAGTGCTGGTATGAGAAAGAGAGTTTGCGTGTGAGAGTGTGTGTGTGAGAGAGAGTGTGCGTGTGAGAGAGTGAGAGCGTGCATCTGAGAGAGAGAGTGTGCGTCTGAGAGAGGGTGTGCGTGCGAGAGGGAGAGAGTGTGCGCGTGAGAGGGAGAGGGGGTGCTTGTGAGAGAGAGAGAGAGTGTGCGGGTGAGAGAGAGAGTGTGCGTGTGAGAGAGAGTGTGCATGTGAGAGAGAGTGTGCGTGTGAGAGAGAGAGAGTGTACATATGAGAGAGAGAGAGTGCGCGTGTGAGGGAGAGAGAGTGCGCGTGGGGGAGTGAGAGAGTGCGTGTGTGCGAGTGAGAGAGTGCACATGTGCGAGAGTGCGTGCACGATAGAGAGTGCGCGTGCATGATCGAGTGCATGTGTGCGAGACAGAGTGCGCATGAGCGAGAGAGATTGTTCGTGTGTGAGAGAGAGTGCACATGTGAGAGACAGTGCGCGTGTGAGAGAGAGTGCACATGTGTGTGAGAGAGTGCACACGTGTGTGAGACTGTGTGCGTGTCTGAGAGATTGTGCACATGTGTGAGAGAGTGTGCGCGTGTGTGAGAGAGCATGCGCGTGTGTGAGAGAGAGTGCGCGTGTGTGAGAGAGAGTGTGCATGTGAGAGAGAGAGTGCACGTGTGAGAGAGAGAGTGCGCGTGTGAGAGGGAGAGTGCACGTGTAAGAGAGTGTGCGCGTGTTAGGGAGAGTGCGCGTGGGAAAGAGAGTGTGCACGTGTAAGAGAGAGTGCCCATGTGTGAGAGAGTTTGCGCGTGTGTGAGGGAGAGTGTGCATGTGTGAGAGAAAGAGTGCCTATGAGAGAGAGAGAGAGTGCACATGTGGGAGAGAGAGAGAGAGAGCGTGTGAGAGAGAGAGAGCGTGTCTGAGAGAGAGCGAGAGAGAGAGAGTGCGCGTGTGAGAGAGAGAGAGCGCGTGTGTGAGAGAGAGCGAGAGCGCGTGTGTGAGAGAGAGAGAACGCATGTGAGAGAGAGAGAGAGAGAGAGCGCGTGTGAGAGAGATGGAGAGCGCTTGTGAGAGGGAGAGTGCGCGTGAGAGAGAGTGAGTGTGCACGTGAGAGAGAGAGTGTGTGAGTGAGAGAGTGCTTGTGTGAGAAAGAGAGTGTGAGTGTGAGATAGAATGTGCATGTGAGAGAGAGTGTCGCATGGGAGAGAGAGAGAGAGAGCAAGAGCGAGTGTGAGAGACAGAGACAGAGCGCATGTGAGAGAGAGAGAGGACATGTGAGAGAGAGTGCATGAGAGAGGGAGAGAGCGCATGAGAGAGGGAGAGTGCACATGAGAGATAGAGAGGGCACGTGAGAGAGAGAGATTTTGTGCGTGAGAGAGAGCCTGCACGTGAGAGAGTGTGCGCATGAGAGAGAAAATGCATGTGTGAGAAAGAGGGTGTGCATGTGAGAGAGAGAGAGAGTGTGCGTGTGAGAGAGAGAGAGAGTGCATGAGAGACAGTGCGCATGTGCAAGAGAGATTCTGCATATGCGAGAGAGAGTGCATTTGAGAGAGGGAGAGAGCACATGAGAGAGAGAGAGAGCGCGTGTGAGAGAGAGAGAGAGCGCGTGTGAGAGAGAGAGAGCACGTGTGAGAGAGAGAGAGCGCGTGTGAGAGAGTGAGAGAGAGAGAGAAAGCGCACATGGCTGAAAGAGAGTGTGCGCGTGAGAGAGTGCTTGTGTGAGAAAGAGAGAGTGCATGTGAGATAGAGAGAGTGTGCATATGAGAGAGAGAGTGTGCGTGTGAGAGAGAGAGAGTGTGCGTGTGAGAGAGAGAGAGTGTGCATGAGAGAGAGTGCGCGTGTGCGAGAGAGATTCTGCATGTGCTAGAGAGAGTGCATTTGAGAGAGGGAGAGAGCACGTGAGAGAGGGAGAGAGCGTTTGAGAGAGGGAGAGTGCACAAGTGAGAGTGGGAGAGTGAGTGAGAGAGAGAGAGTGCACATGAGAGAGAGAGAGTGCGCGTGAGAGAGAGAGAGTATGCGCGTCTGAGAGAGAGAGAGAGTGCATGTGAGAGAGAGCGAGAGAGAGGGAGGGCGAGTGAGAGAGGGTGTGTGTGAGAGACCGAGTGTGAGAGATAGAGAGCGAGTGCGTGTGTGAGAGAGAGAGAGAGAGCATGTGTGTGAGAGAGAGAGTGCACGTGAGACAGAGAGAGAGAGAGTGCGCATGTGGGAGAGAGAGAGAGCATGTGTGAGAGAGAGAGAGTGTGTGAGAGAGAGCGAGAGAGAGAGAGAGTGCGTGTGAGAGAGAGAGAGCGCGTGTGAGAGAGAGATAGAGCATGCGTGTGAGAGAGAGAGCGCGGGTGTGAGAGAGAGAGAACGCATGTGAGAGAGAGAGAAAGAGACCGCGTGTGAGAGAGATGGAGAGCACGTGTGAGAGGGAGAGTGCACGTGAGAGAGAGTGAGTGTGCACGTGAGAGAGAGAGTGTGTGTGAGAGAGTGCTTGTGTGAGAAAGAGAGTGTGAGTGTGAGATAGAGAGATTGTGCTTGTGAGAGAGAGAGTGTGCGGGTGAGAGAGAGAGTGTGCGTGTGAGAGAGAGTGTGCGTGTGAGAGAGAGAGAGTGTACATACGAGAGAGAGAGAGTGCGTGTGTGAGAGAGAGAGAGTGCGCGTGGGGGAGTGAGAGAGTGCGTGTGTGCGAGTGAGAGAGTGCATGTGTGCGAGAGTGCGTGCACGATAGAGAGTGCGCGTGCGTGATAGAGTGCATGTGTGCGAGACAGAGTGCGCATGAGCGAGAGAGATTGTTCGTGTGTGAGAGAGAGTGCACATGTGAGAGACAGTGCGCGTGTGAGAGAGAGTGCACATGTGTGCGAGAGAGTGCACACGTGTGTGAGACAGTGTGCGCGTGTCTGAGAGTTTGTGCGCATGTGTAAGAGAGTGTGCGCGTGTGTGAGAGAGCATGCGCGTGTGTGAGAGAGAGTGCGCGTGTGTGAGAGAGAGTGCACATGTGAGAGAGTGAGTGCACGTGTAAGAGAGTGTGCGCGTGTTAGAGAGAGTGCGCGTGGGAGAGAGAGTGTGCACGTGTAAGAGAGAGTGCCCATGTGTGAGAGAGTGTGCGCATGTGTGAGGGAGAGTGTGCATGTGTGAGAGAAAGAGTGCCCATGAGAGAGAGAGAGAGAGTGCACATGTGGGAGAGAGAGAGAGAGAGTGCGTGTGAAAGAGAGAGAGCGTGTGTGAGAGAGAGCGAGAGAGAGTGCGCGTGTGAGAGAGAGAGAGCGCGTGTGTGAGAGAGAAAGATAGTGCGTGTGACAGAGAAAGATAGTGCGTGTGAGAGAGAGCACATGTAAGATAGAGCGAGAGAGACAGCTCATGTGAGAGAGAGCACGTGTGAGAGAGAGAAAGAGCGTGCATGTCAGAGAGCGAGAGCGCGTGTGTGAGAGAGGGAGAACGCATGTGAGAGAGAGAGAGAGAACGCATGTGAGAGAGAGAGAGAGAGCGCGTGTGAGAGAGATGGAGAGCGCGTGTGAGAGGGAGAGTGCGCGTGAGAGAGAGTGAGTGTGCACGTGAGAGAGAGAGTGTGCTAGTGAGAGAGTGCTTGTGTGAGAAAGAGAGTGTGAGTGTGAGATAGAGAGAATGTGCGTGTGAGAGAGAGTGTCGCATGTGAGAGAGAGAGAGCAAGAGCGAGTGTGAGAGACAGAGACAGAACGCATGTGAGAGAGAGGACATGTGAGAGAGAGTGCATGAGAGAGGGAGAGAGCGCATGAGAGATGGAGAGTGCACGTGAGAGATAGAGAGGGCACGTGAGAGAGAGAGATTGTGTGCGTGAGAGAGAGCCTGCACGTGAGAGAGTGTGCGCATGAGAGAGAAAATCCATGTGTGAGAAAGAGGGTGTGCATGTGAGAGAGAGAGAGTGTGCGTGTGAGAGAGAGAGAGTGTGCATGAGAGACAGTGCGCGTGTGCAAGAGAGATACTGCATGTGCGAGAGAGAGTGCAGGTGAGAGAGGGAGAGAGCACATGAGAGAGAGAGAGCGTGTGTGAGAGAGTGAGAGACAGAGAGAGAGCGCACACGGCTGAGAGAGAGTGTGCACGTGAGAGAGTGCTTGTGTGAGAAAGAGAGTGTGGAAGTGAGATAGAGAGAGTGTGCATGTGAGAGAGAGTGTGCGTGTGAGAGAGAGAGAGTGTGCGTGTGAGAGAGAGAGAGTGTGCATGAGAGAGAGTGCGCGTGTGCGAGAGAGATTCTGCATGTGCGAGAGAGAGTGCATGTGAGAGAGGGAGAGAGCACGTGAGAGAGAGCGAGTGCGCGTGAGAGAGAGAGAGTATGCGCGTCTGAGAGAGAGAGAGAGAGTGCATGTGAGAGAGAGCGAGAGAGAGAGGGCGAGTGAGAGAGGGTGTGTGTGAGAGACAGAGTGTGAGAGATAGAGAGCGAGCGCGTGTGTGAGAGAGAGAGAGAGCGTGTGTGTGTGAGAGAGAGAGAGAGAGAGCGTGTGAGAGAGAGAGAGAGTGTGTGAGAGAGAGCGAGAGAGAGAGTTCGTGTGTGAGAGAGAGTGTGCATCTGAGAGAGAGAGTGTGCCTCTGAGAGAGGGTGTGCGTGCGAGAGGGAGAGAGTGTGCACGTGAGAGGGAGAGGGGGTGCTTGTGAGAGAAAGAGGGAGTGTGCGGGTGAGAGAGAGAGTGTGCGTGTGAGAGAGAGTGTGCGTGTGAGAGAGAGAGAGTGTACATATGATAGAGAGAGAGTGCACGTGTGAGAGAGAGAGAGTGCGCGTGGGGGAGTGAGAGAGTGCGTGTGTGCGAGTGAGAGAGTGCACATGTGCGAGAGTGTGTGCACGATAGAGAGTGCGCGTGCGTGATAGAGTGCATGTGTGCGAGACAGAGTGCGCATGAGCGAGAGAGATTGTTCGTGTGTGAGAGAGAGTGCACATGTGAGAGACAGTGCGCGTGTGAGAGAGAGTGCACATGTGTGTGAGAGAGTGCACACGTGTGTGAGACAGTGTGCGCGTGTCTGAGAGATTGTGCGCATGTGTGAGAGAGTGTGCGCGTGTGTGAGAGAGCATGCGCGTGTGTGAGAGAGAGTGCGCGTGTGTGAGAGAGTGTGCATGTGAGAGAGAGAGTGCACATGTGAGAGAGAGAGTGCGCTTTGGAGAGAGAGTGTGCACGTGTAAGAGAGAGTGCCCATGTGTGAGAGAGTGTGCGCGTGTGTGAGGGAGAGTGTGCATGTGTGTTAGAAAGAGTGCCTGTGAGAGAGAGAGTGCACGTGTGGGAGAGAGAGAGAGAGAGCGTGTGAGAGAGAGAGAGCGTGTGTGAGAGAGAGCGAGAGAGAGAGAGAGAGCGCGTGTGAGAGAGAGAGAGGGCATGTGTGAGAGAGAGCGAGAGCGCGTGTGTGAGAGAGAGAGAACGCATGTGAGAGAGAGAGAGAGCGTGTGTGAGAGAGATGGAGAGCGCATGTGAGAGGGAGAGTGCGCGTGAGAGAGAGTGAGTGTGCACGTGAGAGAGAGAGTGTGTGAGTGAGAGAGTGCTTGTGTGAGAAAGAGAGTGTGAGTGTGAGATAGAGAGAATGTGCGTGTGAGAGAGAGTGTCGCATGTGAGAGAGAGAGAGCAAGAGCGAGTGTGAGAGACAGAGACAGAACGCATGTGAGAGAGAGAGAGAGGACATGTGAGAGAGAGTGCATGAGAGAGGGAGAGAGCACATGAGAGAGGGAGAGTGCACGTGAGAGATAGAGAGGGCACGTGAGAGAGAGAGATTGTGTGCGTGAGAGAGAGCCTGCATGTGAGAGAGTGTGCGCATGAGAGAGAAAATCCATTTGTGAGAAAGAGGGTGTGCATGTGAGAGAGAGAGAGTGTGCGTGTGAGAGAGAGAGAGTGTGCATGAGAGACAGTGCGCGTGTGCAAGAGAGATTCTGCATGTGCGAGAGAGAGTGCAGGTGAGAGAGGGAGAGAGCACATGAGAGAGAGAGAGCGCGTGTGAGAGAGAGAGAGCGCGTGTGAGAGAGAGAGAGCGCGTGTGAGAGAGTGAGAGAGAGAGAGAGCGCACATGGCTGAGAGAGAGTGTGCACGTGAGAGAGTGCTTGTGTGAGAAAGAGAGTGTGGAAGTGAGATAGAGAGAGTGTGCATGTGAGAGAGATTGTGCGTGTGAGAGAGAGAGTGTGCGTGTGAGAGAGAGAGAGTGTGCATGAGAGAGAGTGCGCGTGTGCGAGAGAGATTCTGCAAGTGCGAGAGAGAGTGCATGTGAGAGAGGGAGAGAGCACGTGAGAGAGAGCGAGTGCGCGTGAGAGAGAGAGAGTATGCGCGTCTGAGAGAGAGAGAGTGCATGTGAGAGAGAGCGAGAGAGAGAGGGTGAGTGAGAGAGGGTGTGTGTGAGACACAGAGTGTGAGAGATAGAGAGCGAGCGCGTGTGTGAGCGAGAGAGAGCGTGTGTGTGAGAGAGAGAGAGAGCGTGTGAGAGAGAGAGAGTGTGTGAGAGAGAGCGAGAGAGAGAGAGAGTTCATGTGTGAGAGAGAGTGTGCATCTGAGAGAGAGAGTGTGCCTCTGAGAGAGGGTGTGCGTGCGAGAGGGAGAGAGTGTGCACGGGAGAGGGAGAGGGGGTGCTTGTGAGAGAAAGAGGGAGTGTGCGGGTGAGAGAGAGAGTGTGCGTGTGAGAGAGAGTGTGCGTGTGAGAGAGAGAGAGTGTACATATGATAGAGAGAGAGTGCACGTGTGAGAGAGAGAGAGTGCGCGTGGGGGAGTGAGAGAGTGCGTGTGTGCGAGTGAGAGAGTGCACGTGTGCGAGAGTGCGTGCACGATAGAGAGTGCGCGTGCGTGATAGAGTGCATGTGTGCGAGACAGAGTGCGCATGAGCGAGAGAGATTGTTCGTGTGTGAGAGAGAGTGCACATGTGAGAGACAGTGCGCGTGTGAGAGAGAGTGCACATGTGTGTGAGAGAGTGCACACGTGTGTGAGACAGTGTGCGCGTGTCTGAGAGATTGTGCGCATGTGTGAGAGAGTGTGCGCGTGTGTGAGAGAGCATGCGCGTGTGTGAGAGAGAGTGTGCATGTGAGAGAGAGAGTGCACGTGTGAGAGAGAGAGTGCGCATGTGAGAGGGAGAGTGCCTGTGTAAGAGAGAGTGCGCATGTTAGAGAGAGTGCGCGTGGGAGAGAGAGAGAGCGCGTGTGAGAGAGAGAGAGCGCGTGTGAGAGAGTGAGAGAGAGAGAGAGCGCACATGGCTGAGAGAGAGTGTGCACGTGAGAGAGTGCTTGTGTGAGAAAGAGAGTGTGGAAGTGAGATAGAGAGAGTGTGCATGTGAGAGAGATTGTGCGTGTGAGAGAGAGAGTGTGCGTGTGAGAGAGAGAGAGTGTGCATGAGAGAGAGTGCGCGTGTGCGAGAGAGATTCTGCAAGTGCGAGAGAGAGTGCATGTGAGAGAGGGAGAGAGCACGTGAGAGAGAGCGAGTGCGCGTGAGAGAGAGTATGCGCGTCTGAGAGAGAGAGAGTGCATGTGAGAGAGAGCGAGAGAGAGAGGGTGAGTGAGAGAGGGTGTGTGTGAGACACAGAGTGTGAGAGATAGAGAGCGAGCGCGTGTGTGAGCGAGAGAGAGCGTGTGTGTGTGAGAGAGAGAGAGAGCGTGTGAGAGAGAGAGAGAGAGTGTGTGAGAGAGAGCGAGAGAGAGAGAGAGTTCATGTGTGAGAGAGAGTGTGCATCTGAGAGAGAGAGTGTGCCTCTGAGAGAGGGTGTGCGTGCGAGAGGGAGAGAGTATGCACGGGAGAGGGAGAGGGGGTGCTTGTGAGAGAAAGAGGGAGTGTGCGGGTGAGAGAGAGAGTGTGCGTGTGAGAGAGAGTATGCGTGTGAGAGAGAGAGAGTGTACATATGATAGAGAGAGAGTGCACGTGTGAGAGAGAGAGAGTGCGCGTGGGGGAGTGAGAGAGTGCGTGTGTGCGAGTGAGAGAGTGCACGTGTGCGAGAGTGCGTGCACGATAGAGAGTGCGCGTGCGTGATAGAGTGCATGTGTGCGAGACAGAGTGCGCATGAGCGAGAGAGATTGTTCGTGTGTGAGAGAGAGTGCACATGTGAGAGACAGTGCGCTTGTGAGAGAGAGTGCACATGTGTGTGAGAGAGTGCACACGTGTGTGAGACATTGTGCGCGTGTCTGAGAGATTGTGCGCATGTGTGAGAGAGTGTGCGCGTGTGTGAGAGAGCATGCGCGTGTGTGAGAGAGAGTGTGCATGTGAGAGAGAGAGTGCACGTGTGAGAGAGAGAGTGCGCATGTGAGAGGGAGAGTGCCTGTGTAAGAGAGAGTGCGCATGTTAGAGAGAGTGCGCGTGGGAGAGAGAGTGTGCACGTGTAAGAGAGAGTGCCCATGTGTGAGAGAGTGTGCGCGTGTGTGAGGGAGAGTGTGCATGTGTGAAAGAAAGAGTGCCTATGAGAGAGAGAGAGAGTGCACATGTGGGAGAGAGAGAGAGTGCGCGTGTGAGAGAGAGAGAGAGCGTGTGTGAGAGAGAGCGAGAGAGAGAGAGAGTGCACGTGTGAGAGAGAGAGAGGGCGTGTGTGAGAGAGAGCGAGAGCGCGTGTGTGAGAGAGGGAGAACGCATGTGAGAGAGAGAGAGAGCGCGTGTGAGGGAGATGGAGAGCGCATGTGAGAGGGAGAGTGCGTGTGAGAGAGAGTGAGTGTGCACGTGAGAGAGAGAGTGTGCGAGTGATAGAGTGCTTGTGTGAGAAAGAGAGTGTGAGTGTGAGATAGAGAGAATGTACGTGTGAGAGAGAGTGTCGCATGTGAGAGAGAGAGAGAGAGCAAGAGCGAGTGTGAGACAGAGACAGAGCGCATGTGAGAGAGAGAGAGGACATGTGAGAGAGAGCGCATGAGAGAGGGAGAGTGCACGTGAGAGATAGACAGGGCACGTGAGAGAGAGAGATTGTGTGCGTGAGGGAGAGCCTGCACGTGAGAGAGTGTGCGCGTGAGAGAGAAAATGCATGTGTGAGAAAGAGGGTGTGCATGTGAGAGAGAGAGTGTGCGTGTGAGAGAGAGAGAGTGAGCATGAGAGACAGTGCACATGTGCAAGAGAGATTCTGCATGTGCGAGAGAGAGTGCGGGTGAGAGAGGGAGAGAGCACATCAGAGAGAGAGAGAGTGCGTGTGAGAGAGAGAGAGCACGTGTGAGAGAGAAAGAGCGCCTGTGAGAGAGTGAGAGAGAGAGAGAGAGAGCGCACACAGCTGAGAGAGAGTGTGCGCGTGAGAGAGTGCTTGTGTGAGAAAGAGAGTGTGCAAGTGGGATAGAGAGAGTGTGCATGTGAGAGAGAGAGTGTGCATGTGAGAGAGAGAGAGTGTGCGTGTGAGAGAGAGAGAGTGTGCATGAGAGAGAGTGCGCGTGTGCGAGAGAGATTCTGCATGTGCGAGAGAGAGTGCATGTGAGAGAGGGAGAGATCACGTGAGAGAGGGAGAAAGCGTTTGAGAGAGGGAGAGTGCACAAGTGAGAGTGGGAGAGTGTGCGAGAGAGAGAGAGTGCACGTGAGAGAGAGAGAGTGCGCGTGAGAGAGAGAGTATGCGCGTCTGAGAGAGAGAGAGAGAGTGCATGTGAGAGAGAGCGAGAGAGAGAGGGCGAGTGAGAGAGGGTGTGTGTGAGAGACCGAGTGTGAGAGATAGAGAGCGAGCGCGTGTGTGAGAGAGAGAGAGAGAGGCGTGTGTGTGAGAGAGAGAGTTCGCATGAGACAGAGAGAGAGAGAGTGCGCATGTGGGAGAGAGAGAGAGCATGTGTGAGAGAGAGAGTGCATGTGAGAGAGAGCAAGAGAGAGAGAGAGTGCGTGTGAGAGAGAGAGCGTGTGTGAGAGAGAGAGTGCGTGTGAGAGAGAGCGAGAGAGAGAGCGCGTGTGAGAGAGAGCACGTGTGAGAGAGAGAGAGAGCGTGCGTGTGAGACAGAGAGCGCGGGTGTGAGAGAGAGAGAAGGCATGTGAGAGAGAGAGAAAGAGACCGCGTGTGAGAGAGATGGAGAGCACGTGTGAGAGGGAGAGTGCGCGTGAGAGAGAGTGAGTGCGCACGTGAGAGAGAGAGTGTGTGTGTGTGAGAGTACTTGTGTGAGAAAGAGAGTGTGAGTGTGAGATAGAGAGATTGTGCTTGTGAGAGAGAGAGTGTGCGGGTGAGAGAGAGAGTGTGCGTGTGAGAGAGAGTGCGCGTGTGAGAGAGAGAGAGTGCTCGTGGGGGAGTGAGAGAGTGTGTGTGTGCTAGTGAGAGAGTGCACATGTGCGAGAGTGCGTGCACGATAGAGAGTGCCTGTGCGTGATAGAGTGCATGTGTGCGAGACAGAGTGCGCATGAGCGAGAGGGATTGTTCGTGTGTGAGAGAGAGTGCACATGTGAGAGACAGTGCGCGTGTGAGAGAGAGTGCACATGTGTGTGAGAGAGTGCACACGTGTGTGAGACAGTGTGCGCATGTCTGAGAGATTGTGCGCATGTGTGAGAGAGTGTGCGTGTGTGTGAGAGAGAGTGCACATGTGAGAAAGAGAGTGCACATGTAAGAGAGAGTGCGCGTGTTAGAGAGAGTGCGCGTGGGAGAGAGAGTGTGCACGTGTAAGAGAGAGTGCCCATGTGTGAGAGAGTGTGCGCGTGTGTGAGGGAGAGTGTGCATGTGTGAGAGAAAGAGTGCCCATGAGAGAGAGAGAGAGAGCGTGTGAAAGAGAGAGAGCGTGTGTGAGAGAGAGCGAGAGAGATTGCGAGTGTGAGAGAGAGAGAGCGCGTGTGTGAGAGAGAAAGATAGTGCGCGTGAGAGAGAGAGCGCATGTGAGAGAGAGCGAGAGAGACAGCTCATGTGAGAGAGAGCACGTGTGAGAGAGAGAAAGAGCGTGCATGTCAGAGAGCGAGAGCGCGTGTGTGAGAGAGAGAGAACGCAAGTGAGAGAGAGAGAGAGCGCGTGTGAGAGGGAGAGTGCGCGTGAGAGAGAGTGAAAGTGCACGTGAGAGAGAGAGTGTGCGAGTGAGAGAGTGCTTGTGTGAGAAAGAGAGTGTGAGCGTGAGATAGAGAGAATGTGCGTGTGAGAGAGAGTGTCGCATGTGAGAGAGAGAGAGCAAGAGCGAGTTTGAGAGACAGAGACAGAGCACATGTGAGAGAGAGAGAGGACATGTGAGAGAGAGTGCATGAGAGAGGGAGAGAGCGCATGAGAGAGGGAGAGTGCACGTGAGAGATAGAGAGGGCACGTGAGAGAGAGAGATTGTGTGCGTGAGAGAGAGCCTGCATGTGAGAGAGTGTGCGCGTGAGAGAGAAAATGCGTGTGTGAGAAAGAGGGTGTGCATGTGAGAGAGAGAGACTGTGCGTGTGAGAGAGAGAGAGTGTGCATGAAAGACAGTGCGCGTGTGCAAGAGTGATACTGCATGTGCGAGAGAGAGTGCAGGTGAGAGAGGGAGAGAGCACATGAGAGAGAGAGAGAGCACGTGTGAGAGAGAGAGAGCACGTGTGAGAGAGAGAGCATGTGTGAGAGAGAGAGAGAGCGCGTGTGAGAGAGTGAGAGAGAGAGAGAGAGAGCGCACACGGCTGAGAGAGAGTGTGCACGTGAGAGAGTGCTTGTGTGAGAAAGAGAGTGTGCAAGTGAGAAAGAGAGAGTGTGCATGTGAGAGAGAGAGTGTGCGTGTGAGAGAGAGAGAGTGTGCGTGTGAGAGAGAGAGAGTGTGCATGAGAGACAGGGCGCGTGTGCAAGAGAGATTCTGCATGTGCGAGAGAGAGTGCAGGTGAGAGAGGGAGAGAGCACATGAGAGAGAGAGAGAGCGCGTGTGAGAGAGAGAGAGAGCGCGTGTGAGAGAGAGAGACCGTGTGTGAGAGAGTGAGAGAGAGAGAGAGCGCACACGGCTGAGAGAGAGTGTGCACGTGAGAGAGTGCTTGTGTGAGAAAGAGAGTGTGGAAGTGAGATAGAGAGAGTGTGGAAGTGAGATAGAGAGAGTGTGCATGTGAGAGAGAGAGTGTGCGTGTGAGAGAGAGTGTGCATGAGAGAGAGTGCGCGTGTGCGAGAGAGATTCTGCATGTGCGAGAGAGAGTGCATGTGAGAGAGGGAGAGAGCACGTGAGAGAGGGAGAGAGCGTTTGAGAGAGGGAGAGTGCACAAGTGAGAGTGGGAGAGAGCGCGAGAGAGAGAGAGTGCACGTGAGAGAGAGAGAGTGCGCGTGAGAGAGAGAGAGAGTATGCGCATCTGAGAGAGAGAGAGAGTGCATGTGAGAGAGAGCGAGAGAGAGAGGGCGAGTGAGAGAGGGTGTGTGTGAGAGACAGAGTGTGAGAGATAGAGAGCGAGTCCGTTTGTGAGAGAGAGAGAGAGCGTGTGTGTGAGAGAGAGAGAGAGAGAGCATGTGTGTGAGAGAGAGAGTGTGCATGAGACAGAGAGAGAGAGAGTGCGCATGTGGGAGAGAGAGAGAGAGCATGTGTGAGAGAGAGAGTGCATGTGAGAGAGAGCAAGAGAGAGAGAGAGTGCGTGTGAGAGAGAGAGCGTGTGTGGGAGAGAGAGTGCGTGTGAGAGAGAGCAAGAGAGAGAGCGCGTGTGAGAGAGATGGAGAGCACGTGTGAGAGGGAGAGTGCGCGTGAGAGAGAGTGAGTGTGCACGTGAGAGAGAGAGTGTGTGTGTGTGAGAGTGCTTGTGTGAGAAAGAGAGTGTGAGTGTGAGATAGAGAGATTGTGCTTGTGAGAGAGAGAGTGTGCGGGTGAGAGAGAGAGTGGGCGTGTGAGAGAGAGTGCGCGTGTGAGAGAGAGAGAGTGTGCGTGGGGGAGTGAGAGAGTGTGTGTGTGCTAGTGAGAGAGTGCACATGTGCGAGAGTGCGTGCACGATAGAGAGTGCGCGTGCGTGATAGAGTGCATGTGTGCGAGACAGAGTGCGCATGAGCGAGAGGGATTGTTCGTGTGTGAGAGAGAGTGCACATGTGAGAGACAGTGCGTGTGTGAGAGAGAGTGCACATGTGTGTGAGAGAGTGCACACGTGTGTGAGAGAGTGCACACGTGTGTGAGACAGTGTGCGCGTGTCTGGGAGATTGTGCGCATGTGTGAGAGAGTGTGCGCGTGTGTGAGAGAGAGTGCACATGTGAGAAAGAGAGTGCACATGTAAGAGAGAGTGCGCGTGTTAGAGAGAGTGCGCGTGGGAGAGAGAGTGTGCACGTGTAAGAGAGAGTGCCCATGTGTGAGAGAGTGTGTGCGTGTGTGAGGGAGAGTGTGCATGTATGAGAGAAAGAGTGCCCATGAGAGAGAGAGAGAGAGAGTGCGCATGTGGGAGAGAGAGAGAGAGAGAGCTTGTGAAAGAGAGAGAGCGTGTGTGAGAGAGAGCGAGAGAGAGTGCGCGTGTGAGAGAGAGAGAGCGCGTGTGTGAGAGAGAAAGATAGTGCGTGTGAGAGAGAAAGATAGTGCGGGTGAGAGAGAAAGATAGTGCGGGTGAGAGAGAGAGCGCGTGTGAGAGAGAGTGAGAGAGACAGCCCATGTGAGAGAGAGCACATGTGAGAGAGAGAAAGATCGTGCATGTCAGAGAGCGAGAGCGCATGTGTGAGAGAGAGAGAACGCAAGTGAGAGAGAGAGAGAGCGCGTGTGAGAGAGATGGAGAGCGCGTGTGAGAGGGAGAGTGCGCGTGAAAGAGAGTGAGTGTGCACGTGAGAGAGAGAGTGTGCGAGTGAGAGAGTGCTTGTGTGAGAAAGAGAGTGTGAGTGTGAGATAGAGAGAATGTGCGTGTGAGAGAGAGTGTCGCATGTGAGAGAGAAAGAGCAAGAGTGAGTGTGAGAGACAGAGACAGAACGCATGTGAGAGAGAGAGAGAGAGGACATGTGAGAGAGAGTGCATGAGAGAGGGAGAGAGCGCATGAGAGAGGGAGAGTGCACGTGATAGATAGAGAGGGCACGTGAAAGAGAGAGATTGTGTGCGTGAGAGAGAGCCTGCACGTGAGAGAGTGTGCGCGTGAGAGAGAAAATGCGTGTGTGAGAAAGAGGGTGTGCATGTGAGAGAGAGAGAGTGTGCGTGTGAGAGAGAGAGAGTGTGCATGAGAGACAGTGCGCGTGTGCAAGAGAGATACTGCATGTGCGAGAGAGAGTGCAGGTGAGAGAGGGAGAGAGCACATGAGAGAGAGAGAGAGCGCGTGTGTGAGAGAGAGAGAGCGTTTGAGAGAGAGAGCATGTGTGAGAGAGAGAGAGCGCGTGTGAGATAGAGAGAAGAGAGAGAGAGAGCACACACGGCTGAGAGAGAGTGTGCACGTGAGAGAGTGCTTGTGTGAGAAAGAGACTGTGCAAGTGAGATAGAGAGAGTGTGCATGTGAGAGAGAGAGTGTGCGTGTGAGAGAGAGAGAGTGTGCATGTGAGAGAGAGAGAGCGTGCATGAGAGAGAGTGCGCGTGTGCGAGAGAGATTCTGCATGTGCGAGAGAGAGTGCATGTGAGAGAGGGAGAGAGCACGTGAGAGAGGGAGAGAGCGTTTGAGAGAGGGAGAGTGCACAAGTGAGAGTGGGAGAGAGCGCGAGAGAGAGAGAGTGCACGTGAGAGAGAGAGTGCGCGTGAGAGAGAGAGAGTATGCGCGTCTGAGAGAGAGAGAGTGCATGTGAGAGAGAGCGAGAGAGAGAGGGCGAGAGAGAGAGGGTGTGTGTGAGAGACAGAGTGTGAGAGATAGAGAGCGAGCGTGTGTGTGAGAGAGAGAGAGAGAGAGCGTGTGTGTGAGAGAGATAGCGTGTGAGAGAGAGAGAGAGTGTGTGAGAGAGAGCGAGAGAGAGAGAGAGTGCGTGTGAGAGAGAGAGCGCGTGTATGAGAGAGAGCGCGTGTGAGAGAGAGCGAGAGAGAGAGCACGTGTGAGAGAGAGCACGTGTGAGGGAGAGAGAGCGTGTGTGTGAGACAGAGAGCGCGTGTGTGAGAGAGAGAGAAAGCATGTGAGAGAGAGAGTGTGCACGTAAGAGAGAGAGTGCTTGTATGAGAAAGAGAGTGTGCGTGTGAGAGAGTGTGCGTGTGAGAGAGAGTGTGCGTGTGAGAGAGAGTGTGCGTGTGAGAGAGAGAGTGTGTGTATGTGAGAGAGTGTGCTTGTGTGTGAGAGAGTGTGCACGTGTGAGAGAGAGTGCGCGTGTGTGAGAGAGTGTGCGCATGTGTGAGAGAGAGTGTGCGTATGTGAGAGAGAGAGTGCACGTGTGAGAGAGAAAGTGCATGTTTGAGAGAGAGAGCGCGTGTGAGAGGGTGAGAGAGAGAGAGAGAGCGCACACGGCTGAGAGAGAGTGTGCACGTGAGAGAGTGCTTGTGTGAGAAAGAGAGTGTGGAAGTGAGATAAAGAGAGTGTGCATGTGAGAGAGAGAGTGTGCGTGTGAGAGAGAGAGAGTGTGCGTGTGAGAGAGAGAGAGTGTGCATGAGAGAGAGTGCGCGTGTGCGAGAGAGATTCTGCATGTGCGAGAGAGAGTGCATGTGAGAGAGGGAGAGAGCACGTGAGAGAGGGAGAGAGCGTTTGAGAGAGGGAAGTGCACAAGTGAGAGTGGGAGAGAGCGCGAGAGAGAGAGAGTGCACGTGAGAGAGAGAGAGTGCGCGTGAGAGAGAGAGAGAGTATGCGCGTCAGAGAGAGAGAGAGAGTGCATGTGAGAGAGAGCGAGAGAGAGAGGGCGAGTGAGAGAGGGTGTGTGTGAGAGACAGAGTGTGAGAGGTAGAGAGCGAGCGCGTGTGTGAGAGAGAGATAGAGAGAGAGCGTGTGTGTGAGAGAGAGAGTGCGCATGAGACAGAGAGAGAGAGAGTGCGCATGTGGGAGAGAGAGAGAGAGCATGTGTGAGAGAGAGAGAGTGTGTGAGAGAGAGCAAGAGAGAGAGAGAGTGCGTGTGAGAGAGAGAGCGTGTGTGAGAGAGAGCGAGAGAGAGAGCGCGTGTGAGAGAGAGCACGTGTGAGAGAGAGAGAGAGCGTGCGTGTGAGACAGAGAGCGCGGGTGTGAGAGAGAGAGAACGCATGTGAGAGAGAGAGAAAGAGACCGCGTGTGAGAGAGATGGAGAGCACGTGTGAGAGGGAGAGAGCGCGTGAGAGAGAGTGAGTGTGCACGTGAGAGAGAGAGTGTGTGTGTGTGAGAGTGCTTGTGTGAGAAAGAGAGTGTGAGTGTGAGATAGAGAGATTGTGCTTGTGAGAGAGAGAGTGTGCGGGTGAGAGAGAGAGTGTGCATGTGAGAGAGAGTGCGCGTGTGAGAGAGAGAGAGTGCGCGTGGGGGAGTGAGAGAGTGTGTGTGTGCTAGTGAGAGAGTGCACATGTGCGAGAGTGCGTGCACGATAGAGAGTGCGCGTGCGTGATAGAGTGCATGTGTGCGAGACAGAGTGCGCATGAGCGAGAGGGATTGTTCGTGTGTGAGAGAGAGTGCACATGTGAGAGACAGTGCGTGTGTGAGAGAGAGTGCACATGTGTGTGAGAGAGTGCACACGTGTGTGAGACAGTGTGCGCGTGTCTGAGAGATTGTGTGCATGTGTCAGAGAGTGTGCGCGTGTGTGAGAGAGAGTGCACATGTGAGAAAGAGAGTGCACATGTAAGAGAGAGTGCGCGTGTTAGAGAGAGTGCGCGTGGGAGAGAGAGTGTGCACGTGTAAGAGAGAGTGCCCATGTGTGAGAGAGTGTGCGCGTGTGTGAGGGAGAGTGCGCATGTGTGAGAGAAAGAGTGCCCATGAGAGAGAGAGAGAGAGTGCGCATGTGGGAGAGAGAGAGAGAGAGAGAGAGAGCATGTGAAAGAGAGAGAGCGTGTGTGAGAGAGAGCGAGAGAGAGTGCGCGTGTGAGAGAGAGAGAGCGCGTGTGTGAGAGAGAAAGATAGTGCGTGTGAGAGAGAAAGATAGTGCGGGTGAGAGAGAGAGCGCGTGTGAGAGAGAGCGAGAGAGACAGCTCATGTGAGAGAGAGCACGTGTGAGAGACAGAAAGAGCGTGCATGTCAGAGAGCGAGAGCGCATGTGTGAGAGAGAGAGAACGCAAGTGAGAGAGAGAGAGAGCGCGAGTGAGAGAGATGGAGAGCGCGTGTGAGAGGGAGAGTGCGCGTGAGAGAGAGTGAGTGTGCACGTGAGAGAGAGAGTGTGCGAGTGAGAGAGTGCTTGTGTGAGAAAGGGAGTGTGAGTGTGAGATAGAGAGAATGTGCGTGTGAGAGAGAGTGTCGCATGTGAGAGAGAGAGAGCAAGAGCGAGTTTGAGAGACAGAGACAGAGCACATGTGAGAGAGAGAGAGAGGACATGTGAGAGAGAGTGCATGAGAGAGGGAGAGAGCGCATGAGAGAGGGAGAGCGCACGTGAGAGATAGAGAGGGCACGTGAGAGAGAGAGATTGTGTGCGTGAGAGAGAGCCTGCACGTGAGAGAGTGTGCGCGTGAGAGAGAAAATGCGTGTGTGAGAAAGAGGGTGTGCATGTGAGAGAGAGAGAGTGTGCATGTGAGAGAGAGAGAGTGTGCATGAAAGACAGTGCGCGTGTGCAAGAGAGATACTGCATGTGCGAGAGAGAGTGCAGGTGAGAGAGGGAGAGAGCAAATGAGAGAGAGAGAGAGCGCGTGTGAGAGAGAGAGAGCGCGTGTGAGAGAGAGAGAGCGCGTGTGAGAGAGAGAGCATGTGTGAGAGAGAGAGAGCGCGTGTGAGAGAGTGAGAGAGAGAGAGAGAGCGCACACGGCTGAGAGAGAGTGTGCACGTGAGAGAGTGCTTGTGTGAGAAAGAGAGTGTGCAAGTGAGATAGAGAAAGTGTGCAAGTGAGAGAGAGAGTGTGCGTGTGAGAGAGAGAGAGTGTGCGTGTGAGAGAGAGTGTGCATGAGAGAGAGTGCGCGTGTGCGAGAGAGATTGTGCATGTGCGAGAGAGAGTGCACGTGAGAGAGGGAGAGAGCGTTTGAGAGAGGGAGAGTGCACGTGATAGATAAAGAGGGCACGTGAAAGAGAGAGATTGTGTGCGTGAGAGAGAGCCTGCACGTGAGAGAGTGTGCGCGTGAGAGAGAAAATGCGTGTGTGAGAAAGAGGGTGTGCATGTGAGAGAGAGAGAGTGTGCGTGTGAGAGAGAGAGAGTGTGCATGAGAGACAGTGCGCGTGTGCAAGAGAGATACTGCATGTGCGAGAGAGAGTGCAGGTGAGAGAGGGAGAGAGCACATGAGAGAGAGAGAGAGCGCGTGTGAGAGAGAGAGAGAGCGTTTGAGAGAGAGAGCATGTGTGAGAGAGAGAGAGCGCATGTGAGATAGAGAGAAGAGAGAGAGAGAGCACACACGGCTGAGAGAGAGTGTGCACGTGAGAGAGTGCTTGTGTGAGAAAGAGACTGTGCAAGTGAGATAGAGAGAGAGTGCATGTGAGAGAGAGAGTGTGCGTGTGAGAGAGAGAGAGTGTGCATGTGAGAGAGAGAGAGTGTGCATGAGAGAGAGTGCGCGTGTGCGAGAGAGATTCTGCATGTGCGAGAGAGAGTGCATGTGAGAGAGGGAGAGAGCACGTGAGAGAGGGAGAGAGCGTTTGAGAGAGGGAGAGTGCACAAGTGAGAGTGGGAGAGAGCGCGAGAGAGAGAGAGTGCACGTGAGAGAGAGAGTGCGCGTGAGAGAGAGAGAGTATGCGCGTCTGAGAGAGAGAGAGAGAGTGCATGTGAGAGAGAGTGAGAGAGGGCGAGAGAGAGAGGGTGTGTGTGAGAGACAGAGTGTGAGAGATAGAGAGCGAGCGCGTGTGTGAGAGAGAGAGAGAGAGCGTGTGTGTGAGAGAGATAGCGTGTGAGAGAGAGAGAGAGTGTGTGAGAGAGAGCGAGAGAGAGAGAGAGTGCGTGTGAGAGAGAGAGCGCATGTATGAGAGAGAGCGCGTGTGAGAGAGAGCGAGAGAGAGAGCACGTGTGAGAGAGAGCACGTGTGAGAGAGAGAGAGCGTGTGTGTGAGACAGAGAGCGCGTGTGTGAGAGAGAGAGAAAGCATGTGAGAGAGAGAGTGTGCGCGTAAGAGAGAGAGTGCTTGTATGAGAAAGAGAGTGTGCGTGTGAGAGAGTCTGCGTGTGAGAGAGAGTGTGCGTGTGAGAGAGAGTGTGCGTGTGAGAGAGAGAGTGTGTGTATGTGAGAGAGTGTGCTTGTGTGTGAGAGAGTGTGCACGTGTGAGAGAGAGTGCGCGTGTGTGAGAGAGTGTGCGCATGTGTGAGAGAGAGTGTGCGTATGTGAGAGAGAGAGTGCACGTGTGAGAGAGAAAGTGCATGTTTGAGAGAGAGAGCGCGTGTGAGAGAGTGAGAGAGAGAGAGAGAGAGCGCACACGGCTGAGAGAGAGTGTGCACGTGAGAGAGTGCTTGTGTGAGAAAGAGAGTGTGGAAGTGAGATAAAGAGAGTGTGCATGTGAGAGAGAGAGTGTGCGTGTGAGAGAGAGAGAGTGTGCGTGTGAGAGAGAGAGAGTGTGCATGAGAGAGAGTGCGCGTGTGCGAGAGAGATTCTGCATGTGCGAGAGAGAGTGCATGTGAGAGAGGGAGAGAGCATGTGAGAGAGGGAGAGAGCGTTTGAGAGAGGGAAGTGCACAAGTGAGAGTGGGAGAGAGCGCGAGAGAGAGAGTGCACGTGAGAGAGAGAGAGTGCGCGTGAGAGAGAGAGAGAGTATGCGCGTCAGAGAGAGAGAGAGAGTGCATGTGAGAGAGAGCGAGAGAGAGAGGGCGAGTGAGAGAGGGTGTGTGTGAGAGACAGAGTGTGAGAGGTAGAGAGCGAGCGCGTGTGTGAGAGAGAGAGAGAGAGAGAGCGTGTGTGTGAGAGAGAGAGTGCGCATGAGACAGAGAGAGAGAGAGTGCGCATGTGGGAGAGAGAGAGAGAGCATGTGTGAGAGAGAGAGAGTGTGTGAGAGAGAGCAAGAGAGAGAGAGAGTGCGTGTGAGAGAGAGAGCGTGTGTGAGAGAGAGCGAGAGAGAGAGCGCGTGTGAGAGAGAGCACGTGTGAGAGAGAGAGAGAGCGTGCGTGTGAGACAGAGAGCGCGGGTGTGAGAGAGAGAGAACGCATGTGAGAGAGAGAGAAAGAGACCGCGTGTGAGAGAGATGGAGAGCACGTGTGAGAGGGAGAGAGCGCGTGAGAGAGAGTGAGTGTGCACGTGAGAGAGAGAGTGTGTGTGTGTGAGAGTGCTTGTGTGAGAAAGAGAGTGTGAGTGTGAGATAGAGAGATTGTGCTTGTGAGAGAGAGAGTGTGCGGGTGAGAGAGAGAGTGTGCGTGTGAGAGAGAGTGCGCGTGTGAGAGAGAGAGAGTGCGCGTGGGGGAGTGAGAGAGTGTGTGTGTGCTAGTGAGAGAGTGCACATGTGCGAGAGTGCGTGCACGATAGAGAGTGCGCGTGCGTGATAGAGTGCATGTGTGCGAGACAGAGTGCGCATGAGCGAGAGGGATTGTTCGTGTGTGAGAGAGAGTGCACATGTGAGAGACAGTGCGTGTGTGAGAGAGAGTGCACATGTGTGTGAGAGAGTGCACACGTGTGTGAGACAGTGTGCGCGTGTCTGAGAGATTGTGTGCATGTGTGAGAGAGTGTGCGCGTGTGTGAGAGAGAGTGCACATGTGAGAAAGAGAGTGCACATGTAAGAGAGAGTGCGCGTGTTAGAGAGAGTGCGCGTGGGAGAGAGAGTGTGCACGTGTAAGAGAGAGTGCCCATGTGTGAGAGAGTGTGTGCGTGTGTGAGGGAGAGTGTGCATGTATGAGAGAAAGAGTGCCCATGAGAGAGAGAGAGAGAGAGTGCGCATGTGGGAGAGAGAGAGAGAGAGAGCTTGTGAAAGAGAGAGAGCGTGTGTGAGAGAGAGCGAGAGAGAGTGCGCGTGTGAGAGAGAGAGAGCGCGTGTGTGAGAGAGAAAGATAGTGCGTGTGAGAGAGAAAGATAGTGCGGGTGAGAGAGAGAGCGCGTGTGAGAGAGAGTGAGAGAGACAGCCCATGTGAGAGAGAGCACATGTGAGAGAGAGAAAGAGCGTGCATGTCAGAGAGCGAGAGCGCGTGTGTGAGAGAGAGAGAACGCAAGTGAGAGAGAGAGAGAGCGCGAGTGAGAGAGATGGAGAGCGCGTGTGAGAGGGAGAGTGCGCGTGAGAGAGAGTGAGTGTGCACGTGAGAGAGAGAGTGTGCGAGTGAGAGAGTGCTTGTGTGAGAAAGAGAGTGTGAGTGTGAGATAGAGAGAATGTGCGTGTGAGAGAGAGTGTCGCATGTGAGAGAGAGAGAGCAAGAGCGAGTTTGAGAGACAGAGACAGAGCACATGTGAGAGAGAGAGAGAGGACATGTGAGAGAGAGTGCATGAGAGAGGGAGAGAGCGCATGAGAGAGGGAGAGTGCACGTGAGAGATAGAGAGGGCACGTGAGAGAGAGAGATTGTGTGCGTGAGAGAGAGCCTGCACGTGAGAGAGTGTGCGCGTGAGAGAGAAAATGCGTGTGTGAGAAAGAGGGTGTGCATGTGAGAGAGAGAGAGTGTGCATGTGAGAGAGAGAGAGTGTGCATGAGAGACAGTGCGCGTGTGCAAGAGAGATACTGCATGTGCGAGAGAGAGTGCAGGTGAGAGAGGGAGAGAGCAAATGAGAGAGAGAGAGCGCGTGTGAGAGAGAGAGAGCGCGTGTGAGAGAGAGAGAGCGCGTGTGAGAGAGAGAGAGCGCGTGTGAGAGAGAGAGCATGTGTGAGAGAGAGAGAGCGCGTGTGAGAGAGTGAGAGAGAGAGAGAGAGCGCACACGGCTGAGAGAGAGTGTGCACGTGAGAGAGTGCTTGTGTGAGAAAGAGAGTGTGCAAGTGAGATAGAGAGAGTGTGCATGTGAGAGAGAGAGTGTGCGTGTGAGAGAGAGAGAGTGTGCGTGTGAGAGAGAGTGTGCATGAGAGAGAGTGCGCGTGTGCGAGAGAGATTCTGCATGTGCGAGAGAGAGTGCACATGAGAGAGGGAGAGAGCGTTTGAGAGAGGGAGAGTGCACAAGTGAGAGTGGGAGAGAGCGCGAGAGAGAGAGAGTGCACGTGAGAGAGAGAGAGTGCGCGTGAGAGAGAGAGTATGCGCGTCTGAGAGAGAGAGAGAGAGAGTGCATGTGAGAGAGAGCGAGAGAGAGAGGGCGAGTGAGAGAGGGTGTGTGTGAGAGATAGAGTGTGAGAGATAGAGAGCGAGCGCGTGTGTGAGAGAGAGAGAGAGAGAGCGTGTGTGTGAGAGAGAGAGATAGCGTGTGAGAGAGAGAGAGAGTGTGTGAGAGAGCGCGAGAGAGAGAGAGAGTGCATGTGAGAGAGAGAGCGCGTGTATGAGAGAGAGCTCGTGTGAGAGAGAGCGAGAGAGAGAGCACGTGTGAGAGAGAGCACGTGTGAGAGAGAGAGAGAAAGCATGTGAGAGAGAGAGTGTGCGCGTAAGAGAGAGAGTGCTTGTATGAGAAAGAGAGTGTGCGTGTGAGAGAGTGTGCGTGTGAGAGAGAATGTGCGTGTGAGAGAGAGTGTGTGTGTGAGAGAGAGAGTGTGTGTATGTGAGAGAGTGTGCTTGTGTGTGAGAGAGTGTGCACGTGTGAGAGAGAGTGCGCGTGTGTGAGAGAGTGTGCGCATGTGTGAGAGAGAGTGTGCGTATGTGAGAGAGAGAGTGCACGTGTGAGAGAGAAAGTGCATGTTTGAGAGAGAGAGCGCGTGTGAGAGAGTGAGAGAGAGAGAGAGAGCGCACACGGCTGAGAGAGAGTGTGCACGTGAGAGAGTGCTTGTGTGAGAAAGAGATGTGCAAGTGAGATAGAGAGAGTGTGCATGTGAGAGAGAGAGTGTGCGTGTGAGAGAGAGAGAGTGTGCGTGTGAGAGAGAGAGATTGTGCATGAGAGACAGTGCGCGTGTGCAAGAGAGATTCTGCATGTGCGAGAGAGAGTGCAGGTGAGAGAGGGAGAGAGCACATGAGAGAGAGAGAGAGCGCGTGTGAGAGAGAGAGAGAGCGCGTGTGAGAGAGAGAGAGCGTGTGTGAGAGAGTGAGAGAGAAAGAGAGCGCACACGGCTGAGAGAGAGTGTGCACGTGAGAGAGTGCTTGTGTGAGAAAGAGAGTGTGGAAGTGAGATAAAGAGAGTGTGCATGTGAGAGAGAGAGTGTGCGTGTGAGAGAGAGAGAGTGTGCATGTGAGAGAGAGAGAGTGTGCATGAGAGAGAGTGCGCGTGTGCGAGAGAGATTCTGCATGTGCGAGAGAGAGTGCATGTGAGAGAGGGAGAGAGCACGTGAGAGAGGGAGAGAGCGTTTGAGAGAGGGAGAGTGCACAAGTGAGAGTGGGAGAGAGCGCGAGAGAGAGAGAGTGCACGTGAGAGAGAGAGAGTGTGCGTGAGAGAGAGAGAGAGTATGCGCGTCAGAGAGAGAGAGAGTGCATGTGAGAGAGAGCGAGAGAGAGAGGGCGAGTGAGAGAGGGTGTGTGTGAGAGACAGAGTGTGAGAGGTAGAGAGCGAGCGCGTGTGTGAGAGAGAGATAGAGAGAGCGTGTGTGTGAGAGAGAGAGTGCGCATGAGACAGAGAGAGAGAGAGAGTGCGCATGTGGGAGAGAGAGAGAGAGCATGTGTGAGAGAGAGAGAGTGTGTGAGAGAGAGCAAGAGAGAGAGAGAGTGCGTGTGAGAGCGAGAGCGTGTGTGAGAGAGAGAGTGCGTGTGAGAGAGAGCGAGAGAGAGAGCGCGTGTGAGAGAGGGCATGTGTGAGAGAGAGAGAGAGCGTGCTTGTGAGACAGAGAGCGCGGGTGTGAGAGAGAGAGAACGCATGTGAGAGAGAGAGAAAGAGACCACGTGTGAGAGAGATGGAGAGCACGTGTGAGAGGGAGAGTGCGAGTGAGAGAGGGTGAGTGTGCACGTGAGAGAGAGAGTGTGTGTGTGAGAGTGCTTGTGTGAGAAAGAGAGTGTGAGTGTGAGATAGAGAGATTGTGCTTGTGAGAGAGAGAGTGTGCGGGTGAGAGAGAGAGTGTGCGTGTGAGAGAGAGTGCGCGTGTGAGAGAGAGAGAGTGCGCGTGGGGGAGTGAGAGAGTGTGTGTGTGCTAGTGAGAGAGTGCACATGTGCGAGAGTGCGTGCACGATAGAGAGTGCGCGTGCGTGATAGAGTGCATGTGTGCGAGACAGAGTGCGCATGAGCGAGAGGGATTGTTCGTGTGTGAGAGAGAGTGCACATGTGAGATACAGTGCGCGTGTGAGAGACAGTGCACATGTGTGTGAGAGAGTGCACACGTGTGTGAGACAGTGTGCGCATGTCTGAGAGATTGTGCGCATGTGTGAGAGAGTGTGCGCGTGTGTGAGAGAGAGTGCACATGTGAGAAAGAGAGTGCACGTGTAAGAGAGAGTGCGCGTGTTAGAGAGAGTGCGCGTGGGAGAGAGAGTGTGCACGTGTAAGAGAGAGTGCCCATGTGTGAGAGAGTGTGCGCGTGTGTGAGGGAGAGTGTGCATGTGTGAGAGAAAGAGTGCCCATGAGAGAGAGAGAGAGAGTGCGCATGTGGGAGAGAGGGAGAGAGAGAGCGTGTGAAAGAGAGAGAGCGTGTGTGAGAGAGAGTGAGAGAGAGTGCGAGTGTGAGAGAGAGAGAGCGTGTGTGTGAGAGAGAAAGATAGTGCGTGTGAGAGAGAAAGATAGTGCGGGTGAGAGAGAGAGCGCGTGTGAGAGAGAGCGTGAGAGACAGCTCATGTGAGAGAGAGCACGTGTGAGAGAGAGAAAGAGCGTGCATGTCAGAGAGCGAGAGCGCGTGTGTGAGAGAGAGAGAACGCAAGTGAGAGAGAGAGAGAGCGCGAGTGAGAGAGATGGAGAGCGCGTGTGAGAGGGAGAGTGCGCGTGAGAGAGAGTGAGTGTGCACGTGAGAGAGAGAGTGTGCGAGTGAGAGAGTGCTTGTGTGAGAAAGAGAGTGTGAGTGTGAGATAGAGAGAATGTGCGTGTGAGAGAGAGTGTCGCATGTGAGAGAGAGAGAGCAAGAGCGAGTTTGAGAGACAGAGACAGAGCACATGTGAGAGAGAGAGAGAGGACATGTGAGAGAGAGTGCATGAGAGAGGGAGAGAGCGCATGAGAGAGGGAGAGTGCATGTGAGAGATAGAGAGGGCACGTGAGAGAGAGAGATTGTGTGCGTGAGAGAGAGCCTGCACGTGAGAGAGTGTGCGCGTGAGAGAGAAAAAGCGTGTGTGAGAAAGAGGGTGTGCATGTGAGAGAGAGAGATTGTGCGTGTGAGAGAGAGAGAGTGTGCATGAGAGACAGTGCGCGTGTGCAAGAGTGATACTGCATGTGCGAGAGAGAGTGCAGGTGAGAGAGGGAGAGAGCACATGAGAGAGAGAGAGAGCGCGTGTGAGAGAGAGAGAGCGCGTGTGAGAGAGAGAGCATGTGTGAGAGAGAGGGAGCGCGTGTGAGAGAGTGAGAGAGAGAGAGCGCACACGGCTGAGAGAGAGTGTGCACGTGAGAGAGTGCTTGTGTGAGAAAGAGAGTGTGCAAGTGAGATAGAGAGAGTGTGCATGTGAGAGAGAGAGTGTGCGTGTGAGAGAGAGAGAGTGTGCGTGTGAGAGAGAGAGAGTGTGCATGAGAGACAGTGCGCGTGTGCAAGAGAGATTCTGCATGTGCGAGAGAGAGTGCAGGTGAGAGAGGGAGAGAGCACATGAGAGAGAGAGAGAGGGCATGTGAGAGAGAGAGAGAGCGTGTGTGAGAGAGAGAGAGAGCGTGTGTGAGAGAGTGAGAGAGAGAGAGAGAGCGCACACGGCTGAGAGAGAGTGTGCACGTGAGAGAGTGCTTGTGTGAGAAAGAGACTGTGCAAGTGAGATAGAGAGAGTGTGCATGTGAGAGAGAGAGTGTGCGTGTGAGAGAGAGAGAGTGTGCATGTGAGAGAGAGAGAGTGTGCATGAGAGAGAGTGCGCGTGTGCGAGAGAGATTCTGCATGTGCGAGAGAGAGTGCATGTGAGAGAGGGAGAGAGCACGTGAGAGAGGGAGAGAGCGTTTGAGAGAGGGAGAGTGCACAAGTGAGAGTGGGAGAGAGCGCGAGAGAGAGTGCACGTGAGAGAGAGAGAGTGCGCATGAGAGAGAGAGAGAGTATGCGCGTCTGAGAGAGAGAGAGAGAGTGCATGTGAGAGAGAGCGAGAGAGAGAGGGCGAGTGAGAGAGGGTGTGTGTGAGAGACAGAGTGTGAGAGATAGAGAGCGAGCGCGTGTGTGAGAGAGAGAGAGAGAGAGCGTGTGTGTGAGAGAGAGAGATAGCGTGTGAGAGAGAGAGAGAGTGTGTGAGAGAGAGCGAGAGAGAGAGAGAGTGCGTGTGAGAGAGAGAGCGCGTGTATGAGAGAGAGCGCGTGTGAGAGAGAGTGAGAGAGAGAGCACGTGTGAGAGAGAGCACGTGTGAGAGAGAGAGAGCGTGTGTGTGAGACAGAGAGCACGTGTGTGAGAGAGAGAGAAAGCATGTGAGAGAGAGAGTGTGCGCGTAAGAGAGAGAGTGCTTGTATGAGAAAGAGAGTGTGCGTGTGAGAGAGTGTGCGTGTGAGAGAGAGTGTGCGTGTGAGAGAGAGTGTGCGTGTGAGAGAGAGAGTGTGTGTATGTGCGAGAGTGTGCTTGTGTGTGAGAGAGTGTGCACGTGTGAGAGAGAGTGCGCGTGTGTGAGAGAGTGTGCGCATGTGTGAGAGAGAGTGTGCGTATGTGAGAGAGAGAGTGCACGTGTGAGAGAGAAAGTGCATGTTTGAGAGAGAGAGCGCGTGTGAGAGAGTGAGAGAGAGAGAGAGAGCGCACACGGCTGAGAGAGAGTGTGCACGTGAGAGAGTGCTTGTGTGAGAAAGAGATGTGCAAGTGAGATAGAGAGAGTGTGCATGTGATAGAGAGAGTGTGCGTGTGAGAGAGAGAGAGTGTGCGTGTGAGAGAGAGAGAGTGTGCATAAGAGAGAGTGCGCGTGTGCGAGAGAGATTCTGCATGTGCGAGAGAGAGAGCATGTGAGAGAGGGAGAGAGCACGTGAGAGAGGGAGAGAGCGTATGAGAGAGGGAGAGTGCACAAGTGAGTTTGGGAGAGTGCGCGAGAGAGAGAGAGTGCACGTGAGAGAGAGAGAGTGCACGTGAGAGAGAGAGAGTATGCAAATCTGAGAGAGAGATAGAGAGTGCATGTGAGAGAGAGCGAGAGAGAGAGGGCGAGTGAGAGAGGGTGTGTGTGAGAGACAGAGTGTGAGAGATAGAGATCGAGCGCGTGTGTGAGAGAGAGAGAGAGAGAGAGAGAGCGTGCGTGTGAGAGAGAGAGAGAGCGTGTGAGAGAGAGAGAGAGTGTGTGAGAGAGAGCGAGAGAGAGAGAGAGAGAGTGCGTGTAGAGAGAGAGCACGTGTGAGAGAGAGAGCGCGTGTGAGAGAGAGCGAGAGAGAGAGCGCGTGTGAGAGAGAGCACGTGTGAGAGAGAGAGAGAGCGTGCGTGTGAGATAGAGAGCGTGTGTGTGAGAGAGAGAACGCATGTGAGAGAGAGAGTGTGCGCGTGAGAGAGAGAGTGCTTGTATGAGAAAGAGAGTGTCCGTTTGAGAGAGTGTGCGTGTGAGAGAGAGAGTGTGTGTATGTGAGAGAGTGTACTTGTGTGTGAGAGAGTGTGCATCTGTGAGAGAGAGTGCGCATGTGGGAGAGAGAGTGTGCGTATGTGAGAGAGAGAGTGCACGTGTGAAAGAGAAAGTGCATGTGTGAGAGAGAGAGTGCTCGTGAGATGGAGTGCGTGTGTGAGCGAGAGTTAGCATTTAAGCGAGAGCACATGTGAGAGAGAGAGAGAGCGCACTTGTGAGAGAGAAAGAGAGCGCATGTGAAAGAGAGAGAGAGAACGCATGTGAGAGAGATAGAGAGAGTGCGTGTGAGAGAGATAGAGTGCGCGTGTGAGAGGGAGAGTGCACGTGAGAGAGAGTGAGTGTGAACGTGAGAGAGAGAGTGTGCGTGTGAGAGAGAGAGTGCTTGTATGAGAAAGAGAGTGTGCATGTGAGAGTGTGCATGTGAGAGAGAGAGTGTGCGTGTGAGAGAGTGAGAGTGTGCATCTGAGAGAGAGAGTGTGCGTCTGAGAGGGGGTGTGCGTGCGAGAGGGAGAGAGTGTGCACGTGAGAGGGAGAGGGGGTGCTTGTGAGAGAGAGAGAGAGAGTGTGCGGGTGAGAGAGAGAGTGTGCGTGTGAGAGAGAGTGTGCGTGTGAGAGAGAGAGAGTGTACATATGAGAGAGAGAGAGTGCGCGTGTGAGAGAGAGAGAGTGCACGTGTGCGAGAGTGTGTGCACGATAGAGAGTGCGCGTGTGTGATAGAGTGCATGTGTGCGAGACAGAGTGCGCATGAGCGAGAGAAATTGTTCGTGTGTGAGAGAGAGTGCACATGTGTGTGAGAGAGTGCACACGTGTGTGAGACAGTGTGCGCGTGTCTGAGAGATTGTGCGCATGTGTGAGAGAGTGTGCACATGTGTGAGAGAGCATGCGCGTGTGTGAGAGAGAGTGCGCATGTGTGAGAGAGAGTGTGCATGTGAGAGAGAGAGTGCACGTGTGAGAAAGAGAGTGCGCGTGTGAGAGGGAGAGTGCACGTGTAAGAGAGAGTGCCCATGTGTGAGAGAGTGTGCGCGTGTGTGAGGGAGAGTGTGCATGTGTGAGGGAAAGAGAGCCTATGAGAGAGAGAGAGAGTGCACATGTGGGAGAGAGAGAGAGAGACCGTGTGAGAGAGAGAGAGCATGTGTGAGAGAGAGCGAGAGAGAGAGAGTGCGCGTGTGAGAGAGAGAGAGGGCGTGTGTGAGAGAGAGCGAGAGTGCGTGTGTGAGAGAGAGAGAACGCATGTTAGAGAGAGAGAGCGCGTGTGAGAGAGATGGAGAGCGCGTGTGAGAGTGAGAGTGTGCGCGAGAGAGAGTGAGTGTGCACGTGAGAGAGAGAGTGTGCGAGTGAGAGAGTGCTTGTGTGAGAAAGAGAGTGTGAGTGTGAGATAGAGAGAATGTGCGTGTGAGAGAGAGTGTCGCATGTGAGAGAGAGAGAGAGAGCAAGAGCGAGTGTGAGAGACAGAGACAGAGCGCATGTGAGAGAGAGAGAGGACATGTGAGAGAGAGTGCATGAGAGAGGGAGAGAGCGCATGAGAGAGGGAGAGTGCATGTGAGAGATAGAGAGGGCACGTGAGAGAGAGAGATTGTGTCCGTGAGAGAGAGCCTGCACGTGAGAGAGTGTGCGCGTGAGAGAGAAAATGCATGTGTGAGAAAGAGGGTGTGCATGTGAGAGAGAGAGAGTGTGTGTGTGAGAGAGAGAGAGTGTGCATGAGAGACAGTGCGCATGTGCAAGAGAGATTCTGCATGTGCGAGAGAGAGTGCAGGTGAGAGAGGGAGAGAGCAAATGAGAGAGAGAGAGAGCGCGTGTGAGAGAGAGAGAGAGTGCGTGTGAGAGAGAGAGAGCACATGTGAGAGAGAGAGAGCAGGTGTGAGAGAGTGAGAGAGAGAGAAAGCGCACACGGCTGAGAGAGAGTGTACGCGTGAGAGAGTGCTTGTGTGAGAAAGAGAGTGTGCATGTGAGATAGAGAGAGTGTGCATATGAGAGAGAGAGTGTGCGTGTGAGAGAGAGAGAGTGTGCGTGTGAGAGAGAGAGAGTGTGCATGAGAGAGAGTGCGCGTGTGCGAGAGAGATTCTGCATGTGCGAGAGAGAGTGCATGTGAGAGAGGGAGAGAGCACGTGAGAGAGGGAGAGAGCGTTTGAGAGAGGGAGAGTGCACAAGTGAGAGTGGGAGAGAGCGCGAGAGAGAGAGAGTGCACGTGAGAGAGAGAGAGTGCACGTGAGAGAGAGAGAGAGTGTGCATGAGAGACAGTGCGCATGTGCAAGAGAGATTCTGCATGTGCGAGAGAGAGTGCAGGTGAGAGAGGGAGAGAGCACATGAGAGAGAGAGAGAGCGCGTGTGAGAGAGAGAGAGAGCACGTGTGAGAGAGAGAGAGCACGTGTGAGAGAGAGAGAGCGCGTGTGAGAGATTGAGAGAGAGAGAGCGCACACGGCTGAGAGAGAGTGTACGCGTGAGAGAGTGCTTGTGTGAGAAAGAGAGTGTGCATGTGAGATAGAGAGAGTGTGCATGTGAGAGAGAGTGTGCGTGTGAGAGAGAGAGAGTGTGCGTGTGAGAGAGAGAGAGTGTGCATGAGAAAGAGTGCGCGTGTGCGAGAGAGATTCTGCATGTGCGAGAGAGAGTGCATGTGAGAGAGGGAGAGAGCACGTGAGAGAGGGAGAGAGCGTTTGAGAGAGGGAGAGTGCACAAGTGAGAGTGGGAGAGAGCGCGAGAGAGAGAGAGTGCACGTGAGAGAGAGAGAGTGTGCGTGAGAGAGAGAGAGTATGCGCGTCTGAGAGAGAGAGAGAGATTGCATGTGAGAGAGAGCGAGAGAGAGAGGGCGAGTGAGAGAGGGTGTGTGTGAGAGACAGAGAGTGAGAGATAGAGAGCGAGCGCATGTGTGAGAGAGAGAGAGAGAGAGAGCGTGTGTGTGAGAGAGAGAGTGCGCGTGAGACAGAGAGAGAGAGAGTGCGCATGTGGGAGAGAGAGAGAGAGCATGTGTGAGAGAGAGCAAGAGAGAGAGAGTGCGTGTGAGAGAGAGAGCGTGTGTGAGAGAGAGAGTGCGTGTGAGAGAGAGCGAGAGAGAGCGCGTGTGAGAGATAGCACGTGTGAGAGAGAGAGAGCGTGCGTGTGAGACAGAGAGCGCGGGTGTGAGAGAGAGAGAACGCATGTGAGAGAGAGAGAAAGAGACCGCATGTGAGAGAGATGGAGAGCACGTGTGAGAGGGAGAGTGCGCATGAGAGAGAGTGATTGTGCACGTGAGAGAGAGAGTGTGTGTGTGAGAGAGTGCTTGTGCGAGAAAGAGAGTGTGAGTGTGAGATAGAGAGATTGTGCTTGTGAGAGAGAGAGTGTGCGTGTGTGTGAGAGAGTGTGCATGTATGTGGAAGATAGTGCGCATGTGAGAGAGAGAGTGCACGTGTTTGAGAGAAAGTGTGCATGTGAGAAAGAGAGTGCTCGTGTGAGAGAGAGAGTGCGCATGTGAGAGAGAGTGTGCGTGTGCAAGAGAGAGAGTGAGAGTGTGAGAGAGACAGTGAGAGTGTGAAAGAGAGAGTGTGTGCATGTGTGAGAGAGAGTGTGCGTGTGAGAGAGAGAGTGCATGTGTGAGAGAGAGAGTGCCCGTGAGAGAGAGAGAGAGAGAGCGTGTGAGAGAGAGAGAGCTTGTGTGAGAGAGACCGAGAGAGAGAGAGCACGTGTGAGAGAGAGCACATGTGTGTGAGAGAGAAAGAGAACCCGTGTGAGAGAGTGAGAGAGAGAGCGCATGTAGGAGAGAGAGAGCGCAAGTGTGAGAGAGAGAGAGCGCACGTGTGAGAGAGAGAGAGAGAATGCATGTGAGAGTGATAGAGAGAGCGCGTTTGAGAGAGATAGCGTGCGCGTGTGAGAGGGAGAGTGCACGTGAGAGAGAGTGAGTGTGCGCGTGAGAGAGAGAGTGTGCATGTGAGACAGAGAGTGTGCGTGTGAGAGAGAGAGAGTGTGCATCTGAGAGAAAGAGTGTGCGTGTGAGAGAGAGAGAGTGTGCGCGTGTGTGAGAGAGTGTGCACGTGTGTGAGAGAGTGTGTGCCTGTGTGAGATACTGTGCGCATGTGTGAGAGAGTGTGCGCAAATGTGGGAGATAATGCGCCTGTGAGAGAGAGAGTGCATGTGTGACAGAGAAAGTGTGCATGTGAGAAAGAGAGTGCACATCTGAGAGAGAGAGTGTGCGTGTGAGAGTGTGCATGTGCGAGAGACAAAGTGAGAGTGGGATAGAGACAGTGAGAGTGTGAAAGAGAGAGTGTGTGCATGTGTGAGAGAGAGTGTGCATGTGGGAGAAAAAGAGTGCCCATGAGAGAGAGAGAGAGTGCGCATGTGGGAGAGAGAGAGAGAGCGTGTGAGAGAGAGAGAGCATGTGTGAGAGAGAGCGAGAGAGAGAGAGAGCGCGTGTGAGAGAATGAGAGAGAAAGCGCGTGTGAGAGATAGCGAGAGAGCGTGTGTGAGTGAGAGAGAGAGAGAGCGCGTGTGAGAGAGAGCGCATGTGAGAGAGAGCACGTGTGAGAGAGAGAAAGATCGTGCATGTGAGAGAGAGAGCGCGTGTGTGTGAGAGAGAGAACACATGTGAGAGGGAGAGAGAGCGCGTGTGAGAGAGATGGAGAACGCGTGTGAGAGGGAGATTGCGCGTGGGAGAGAGTGAGTGTGCATGTGAGAGAGAGAGTGTGCGTGTGAGAGAGTGCTTGTGTGAGAAAGAGAGTGTGAGTGTGAGATAGAGAGATTGTGCGTGTGGGAGAGAGTGTGTCGCGTGTGAGAGAGAGAGAGAGAGCAAGAGCGAGTGTGAGAGACAGAGACAGAGTGCATGTGAGAGAGAGAGAGGACGTGTGAGAGAGAGTGCATGAGAGAGGGAGAGAGCGCACGAGAGAGGGAGAGTGCACGTGAGAGATAGAGAGGGCGCGTGAGAGAGAGAGATTGTGTGCGTGAGAGAGAGCCTGCATGTGAGAGAGTGTGCACGTGAGAGAGAAAATGCGTGTGTGAGAAAGAGAGTGTGCATGTGAGAGAGAGAGTGTGCTTGTGAGAGAGCGAGTGTGTATGAGAGACAGTGCGCGTGTGCGAGGGAGATTCTGCATGTGCGAGAGAGAGTGCATGTGACAGAGAGAGGGAGAGAGTGCGTGAGAGAGAGAGGGCGTGTGTGAGAGAGAGTGAGAGAGCGCGTGTGAGAGAGAGGGAGTGCGTCTGAGAGAGTGAGAGAGAGAGAGAGCGCACAAGGGTGAGAGAGAGTGTGCGCGTGAGAGAGTGCTTGTGTGAGAAAGAGAGTGTGCGTGTGAGATAGAGAGAGTGTGCTTGTGAGAGCGAGTGTGTGCATGAGAGAGAGTGCGCGTGTGCGAGAGAGATTCTGCATGTGCGAGAGAGAGTGCATGTGAGAGAGGGAGAGAGCACGTGAGAGAGGGAGAGAGCATGTGTGAGAGGGAGAGTGCACATGTGAGAGTGGGAGAGTGCACAAGTGAGAGAAAGTGCACGTGAGAGAGAGAGAGTATGCGCGTCTCAGAGAGAGAGAGAGAGTGCATGTGAGAGAGAGTGAGAGAGAGAGGGTGAGTGAGAGAGGGTGTGTGTGAGAGACCGAGTGTGAGAGAAAGAGTGCGAGCGCGTGTTTGAGAGAGAGAGAGAGGCGTGTGTGTGAGAGAGAGAGAGAGTGCGTGTGTGAGAGAGCGAGAGAGAAAGCGCATGTGAGAGAGAGCACGTGTGAGAGACAGAAAGAGCGTGCATGTGAGAGAGAGTGCGTGTGTGAGAGAGAGAGAGAACGCATGTGAGAGAGAGAGAGCGCGTGTGAGAGAGAAAGTGTGCATTTGAGAAGAGAGTGCGCATGTGTGAGAGAGAGTGCGCATGTGAGAGAGAGTGTGCGTGTGCGAGAGAGAGAGTGAGAGTGTGAGAGAGACAGTGAGAGTGTGAAAGAGATAGTGTGTGCATGTGTGAGAGAGAGTGTGCATGTGGGAGAGAGAGTGTGCATGTGAGAGACAGAGAGTGTGCATGTGAGAGAGACAGTGTGCATGTGAGACTGTGCGCATGAGAAAGAGAGTGTGCATGTGTGCGAGAGAGTGCGTGTGTGTGAGAGAGAGAGAGCGCGTGTGAGAGAGAAAGAGCATGTGAGAGAGAGAGAGAGAGGGAGTGTGTGAGAGAGAGAGAGAGAGCACGTGTGAGAGCGAAAGAGATATAGCGCGTGTGAGAGAGATAGAGCACGTGGGAGAGAGAGAGAGCCCGTGAAAGAGAGAGAGAGAAAGCGTGTGTGAGAGAGAGTGTGTGGGAGAGAGAGAGCATTTGAGAGAGAGAGCGAGAGAGCCTGTGTGAGAGAGAGTGGGAAAGAGCGCGCATGTGAGAGAGATCGAGAGAGAGAGCGCATGTGAGAGAGAGCACGTATGAGAGAAAGAGAGCGCGCGTGTGAGAGAGAGCGCGTGTGAGAGAGAGAGAGCGCGTGTGAGAGAGAGCAAGTGCGAGTGTGAGAGACAGAGACAGAGCGCATGTGAGAGAGATAGAGGACGTGAGAAGAGAGAGAGTGCATGAGAGAGGGAGAGAGCGCATGAGAGAGGGAGAGTGCGCATGAGAGAGAGGGCACGTGAGAGACAGAGATTGTGTGCCTGAGAGAGAGCCTGCACGTGAGAGAATGTGCGCGTGAGAGAGAAAATGCGTGTCTGAGAAAGAGAGTGCGCATGTGAGAGAGAGAGAGTGTGCATGTGAGACAGAGTGTGCATGAGAGACAGTGCGCGTGTGCGAGAGAGATTCTGCATGTGCAAGTGAGAGTGCATGTGAGAGGGGGAGAGAGCACGTGAGAGAGAGAGAGAGCGCATGTGAGAGAGAGAGAGAGAGAGCGCACACGGGTGAAAGATAGAGTGTGCGCGTGAGAGAGTATTTGTGTGAGAGAGTGTGCGTGTGAGATAGAGAGAGTGTGCTTGTGAGAGAGAGTGTGCGTGTGCGAGAGAGATTCTGCATGTGCGAGAGAGAGTGCATGTGAGAGGGAGAGAGCGCGTGAGAGGGAGAGAGCGCGTGAGAGAGGGAGATTGCACATGTGCGAGAGGGAGAGTGCGCGAGAGTGAGAGAGTGCACATGAGAGAGAGAGTGTGAATGAGAGAGAGAGTGCGCGTGTGAGAGAGAGTGCGTGTGTGTTTGAGAGAGTGTGCCCGTGTGTGAGAGCGTGTGCGCATGTGTGTGACAGTGTGCGTGTGTGTGAGAGAGCATGCGCATGTGTGAGATAGATTGCTCGTGTGAGACAGAGAGTGCGCGTGTGAGAGAGAGATTGCGCATGTGAGAGAGAGTGCGCGTGAGTTAGAGTTTGCGTGTGAGAGAGAGTGCGCGTGTGAGAGAGAGTGCGCGTGTATGTGAGAGAGTGTGCTTGTGTGGGAGAGAGTGTGCGCGTGTGTGAGAGAGAGTGCACGTGTGTGAGGGAGAGTGTGCATGTGTGAGAGAGAGAGTGCATGTGAGAGAGAGAGTGTGCGTGTGAGAGAGAGAGACAGCGCGTGTGAGAGAGAGCGAGCGAGACAGCACATGTGAGAGACAGCGCGTGTGAGAGAGAGAGCACGTGTGAGAGAGAGAGAGAGAGCGCGTGTGAGAGAGAGAGCGTGTGTGAGAGACAACTCGTGTGAGAGAGAGAGCGCGTGTGAGAGAGAGAGCGCGTGTGAGAGACAACTCGTGTGAGAGAGAGAGAGTGCGTGTGAGAGAGAGTGTGCGCATGTGAGAGAGAAAGTGTGCATGTGAGAAAGAGAGTGCGCGTGTAAGAGAGAGAGTGCGCGTGTGAGAGAGTGTGCATGTGCGAGAGAGAGTGAGAGTTTGAGAGAGACAGTGAGAGTGTGAAAGAGAGATTGTGTGCATGTGTGAGAGAGAATGTGCATGTGGGAGAGAGAGAGAGTGTGTGTGTGAGAGAGAGAGAGAGTGTGTGCGTGTGAGAGAGAGAGTGTGCATGTGAGATACAGAGAGTGTTCATGTGAGAGAGAGTATGCGTGTGAGAGAGAGTGTGCTTGTGAGAGAGAAAGTGTGCATGTGAGAGCGAGTGCGTGTGAGAGAGAGAGAGAGAGCGTGGGGGAGTGAGAGAGTGCACGTGTGCGAGTGAGAGAGTGCACGTGTGCGAGAGTGTGTGCACGATAGAGAGTGCACATGTGCGATAGAAAGTGCACCTGTGCGAGACAGAGTGCGCATGAGTGAGAGAGATTGCTCGTGTCTGAGAGAGAGTGCATGTGAGAGAGACAGTGCGCGTGTGAGAGAGAGTGTGCGCGTGTGTGAGAGAGAGCGCACTTGTGTGAGAGAGTGTGCACGTGTGTGAGAGATTGTGCGCATGTGTGAGAGAGTGTGCACGTGTGTCAGAGAGCATGCGCGTGTGTGAGAGAGAGTGCACATGTGTGAGAGAGTGCGCATGTGAGAGAGAGAGTGCGCGTGTGAGAGATAGAGTGCGCATGTAAGAGAGAGTGCGGGTGTTAGAGAGAGTGCACGTGTGAGAGAGAGTGTGCGTGTATGTGAGAGAGTGTGCTTGTGTGTGAGAGAGTGTGCAGCTGTGAGAGAGAGTGCACGTGTGTGAGAGAGTGTGTGCATGTGTGAGAGTGTGCGCATGTGAGAGAGAGGGTGCATGTGTGAGAGAGAAAGTGCGCGTGTGAGAGAGAGAGTGCATGTGAGAGAGAGTGTGTGTGTGAGAGAGAGTGGGCATGTGAGAGAGAAAGTGCACGTGTGAGAGAGAGTGTGTGTGAGAGAGAGAGTGCGCATGAGAGAGAGAGAGAGTTCGTGTGGGAGAGAGAGAAAGCGCGTGTGAGAGAGAGAGAGCGCGTGTGAGAGAGAGCGAGAGAGAGAGCGCATGTGAGAGACAGCGCGTGTGAGAGCAAGAGCGCGTGTGAGAGAGAGCACGTGTGAGAGAGAGAGAGAGCGCACTTGTGAGAGAGAAAGAGAGTGCGTGTGAGAGAGAGAGAGAGAACGCATGTGAGAGAGAGAGCGCGTGTGAGAGAGATAGAGTGCATGTGTGAGAGGGAGAGTGCACGTGAGAGAGAGAGTGTGCGCGTGAGAGAGAGAGTGCTTGTATGAGAAAGAGAGTATGCGTGTGAGAGAGTGTGCGTGTGAGAGAGAGAGTGTGTGTGTGTGAGAGAGAGAGTTTGCATCTGAGAGAGAGAGTGTGCGTCTGAGAGAGGGTGTGCGTACGATAGGTAGAGAGTGTGCGTGAGAGAGGGAGAGGGGGTGCATGTGAGAGAGAGAGAGAGTGTGCATGTGAGTGAAAGAGAGTGTACATATGAGAGAGAGAGAGAGTGCGCGTGTGAGAGAGAGAGAGAGTGCACGTGGGGGAGTGAGAGAGTGCGCGTGTGCGCGTGAGAGAGTGCACGTGTGCAAGAGTTTCGCACGATAGAGAGTGCGTTTGTGTGATAGAGTGCATGTGTGTGAGACAGAGTGCGCATGAGCGAGAGAGATTGTTCGTGTGTGAGAGAGAGTGCACATGTGAAAGACAGTGCGCGTGTGAGAGAGAGTGCGTGCGTGTGTGACAGAGTTCGCAAGTGTGTGAGAGAGTGCGCACGTGTATGAGACAGTGTGTGCGTGTGTGAGAGATTGTGCGCATGTGTGAGAGAGTGTGTGCGTGTGTGAGAGAGCATGTGCGTGTGAGAGACAGTGCGCGTGTTTGAGAGAGAGTGCACGTGTGAGAGAGAGAGTGCGCGTGTGAGAGAGAGAGTGCGCGTGTGAGAGAGTGTGCACGTGTAAGAGAGAGTGCACGTGTTAGAGAGAGTGCGCGTGTGAGAGAGAGTGTGCACGTGTAAGAGAGAGTGCACGTGTGTGAGAGAGTGTGCGCGTGTGTGAGGGAGAGTGTGCGTTTGTGAGAGAGAGAGTGCCCATGAGAGAGAGAGAGAGTGCACATGTGGGAGAGAGAGAGAGAGAGAGCATGTGAGAGAGAGAGAGCATGTGTGAGAGAGAGCGAGAGAGAGAGAGCGCCTGTGAGAGAGACAATGTGCGTGTGAGAGAGAGTGTGCGCATGTGTGAGAGAGAGCGCACTTGTGTGAGAGAGTGTGCGCGTGTGTGAGAGAGTGTGCACATGTGTGAGAGAGCATGCGCGTGTGTGAGAGAGAGTGCACATGTGTGAGAGAGTGCGCATGTGAGAGAGAGAGTGCGCGTGTGAGAGAGAGAGTTCGCATGTAAGAGAGAGTGCGGGTGTTAGAGAGAGTGCGCGTGTGAGAGAGAGTGTGCGTGTACGTGAGAGAGTGTGCTTGTGTGTGAGAGAGTGTGCAGCTGTGAGAGAGAGTGCACGTGTGAGAGAGAGTGTGCGCATGTGAGAGAGAGGGTGCACGTGTGAGAGAGAAAGTGCGCGTGTGAGAGAGAGAGTGCGTGTGAGAGAGAGTGTGTGTGTGAGAGAGAGTGGGCATGTGAGAGAGAAAGTGCAAGTGTGAGAGAGAGTGTGTGTGAGAGAGAGTGTGCGCGTGTGTCAGAGAGAGTGCACTTGTGTGAGAGAGAGTGCACATGTGAGAGATAGTGCGCGTGTGAGAGAGAGAGCGCGCGTGTGTGACAGAGTTCGCAAGTGTGTGAGAGAGTGCGCACGTGTGTGAGAGAGTGCGCACGTGTATGAGACAGTGTGTGCATGTGTGAGAGATTGTGCGCATGTGTGAGAGAGTGTGAGTGTGTGAGAGAGAATGTGCGTGTGTGAGAGACAGTGCGCGTGTTTGAGAGAGAGTGCGCATGTGAGAGAGAGAGTGCGCGTGTGAGAGAGAATGTGCACGTGTAAAAGAGAGTGCCCATGTGTGAGAGAGTGTGCGCGTGTGTGAGGGAGAGTGTGCGTTTGTGAGAGAGAGAGTGCCCGTGAGAGAGAGAGAGAGTGCGCATGTGGGAGAGAGAGAGAGAGAGCATGTGAGAGAGTGAGAGAGAGAGTGCGTGTGAGAGAGAGTGAGAGAGAGAGTGCATGTGAGAGAGAGCACGTGTGAGAGAGAGAAAGAGCGTGCATGTGAGAGAGAAAGAGTGCGTGTGTGAGAGAGACAGAACGCATGTGAGAGAGAGAGAGAGCGCATGTGAGAGAGATGGAGAGTGTGTGTGAGAGGGAGAGTGCGTGTGAGAGAGAGTGAGTGTGCACGTGAGAGAGAGAGTGTGCGTGTGAGAGAGTGCTAGCATGAGAAAGACAGTGTGAGTGTGAGATAGAGAGAATGTGCATGTGAGAGAGAGTGTGCATGTGAGAGAGATTGTGTGTGTGTGTGAAAGAGTGTGCACGTGTGTGAGAGAGTGTGCACGTGTGTGAGAGAGTGTGCACGTATGTGAGATAGTGAGCGCGTGTGAGAGAGTGTGCACATATGTGGTAGTGCGCATGTGAGAGAGAGAGTGCACGTGTGAGAGAGAAAGTGTGCATTTGAGAAGAGAGTGCGCATGTGAGAGAGAGAGTGCACGTGTGAGAGAGAGTGTGCATGTGCGAGAGAGAGAGTGAGATGTGAGAGAGACAGTGAGAGTGTGAAAGAAATAGTGTGTGCATGTGTGAGAGAGAGTGTTCATGTGGGAGAGAGAGAGAGTGTGTGTGTGTGCGAGAGAGAGAGTGTGTGCGTGTGAGAGAGAGAGTGTGCGCGTCAGAGAGAGAGTGTCCACGTGTGCGAGAGAGTGCACGTGTGTGAGAGAGAGAGAGCACATGTGAGAGAGAAGAGAGCGCGTGAGAGAGAGAGAGAGCATGAGAGAGAGAGCGCGTGTGAGAGAGAGATAGAGAGCGTGTGTGAGAGAGAGTGTGTGGGACAGAGCGCGTGTGTGAGAGAGAGAGGGAGAGCGTGTGTGAGAGAGAGCGAGAGAGAGCGTGCATGTGAGAGAGATCGAAAGAGAGAGCGCATGTGAAAGAGAACAATTATGGGAGAGAGAGACCGCGCCCGTGAGAGAGAGAGAGCGCATGTGTGATAGAGTGCATGTGTGTGAGACAGAGTGCGCATGAGCGAGAGAGATTGTTCGTGTGTGAGAGAGAGTGCACATGTGAGAGACAGTGCGCATGTGAGATAGAGTGCGCGCGTGTGTGAGAGAGTTCGCACATATGTGAGAGAGTGCGCACGTGTGTGAGAGAGTGCGCACGTGTATGAGACAGTGTGCGCGTGTGTGAGAGATTGTGCGCATGTGTGAGAGAGTGTGTGCGTGTATGAGAGTGCATGTGCGTGTGTGAGAGAGAGTGCGCGTGTTTGAGAGAGATTGCGCATGTGAGAGAGAGAGTGCACGCGTGAGAGAGAGAGTGCATGTGTGAGAGAGAGAGCGCACGTATAAGAGAGAGTGTGCGTGTTAGAGAGAGTGCGTGTGTGAGAGAGAGTGTGCACGTGTAAGAGAGAGTGCGTGTGTGTGAGAGAGTGTGCGCGTGTGTGAGAGAGAGAACGCATGTGAGAGAGAGAGAGAGCGCATGTGAGAGAGATGAAGAGTGTGTGTGAGAGGGAGAGTGCGCGTGAGAGAGAGTGAGTGTGCACGTGAGAGAGAGAGTGTGCGTGTGAGAGAGTGCTAGCATGAGAAAGACAGTGTGAGTGTGAGATAGAGAGAATGTGCGTGTGAGAGAGAGCGTGTGCGTGTGAGAGAGAGCGTGTGCGTGTGAGAGAGAGTGTGCGTGTGTGTGAGAGAGTGTGCACGTGTGTAAGATAGTGTGCGCGTGTGAGAGAGTGTGCGCATATGTGGGAGATAGTGCGCATGTGAGAGAGAGAGTGCACGTGTGAGAGAGAAAGAGTGCATTTGAGAAGAGAGTGCGCATGTGAGAGAGAGAGTGCACTTGTGAGAGAGAGTGTGCGTGTGCGAGAGAGAGAGTGAGAGTGTGAGAGAGACAGTGAGAGTGTGAAAGAGATAGTGTGTGCATGTGTGAGAGAGAGTGTGCATGTGGGAGAGAGAGAGAGTGTGTGTGTGTGTGAGAGAGAGAGTGTGTGCGTGTGAGAGAGAGAGTGTGCGCGTGAGAGAGAGAGTGTCCACGTGTGCGAGAGAGTGCACGTGTGAGAGAGAGAGAGAGCACATGTGAGAGAGAGAGCGCGTGAGAGAGAGAGAGAGCATGAGAGAGAGAGAGCGTGTGTGAGAGAGAGAGAGCGCGTGTGAGAGAGAGCAAGAGAGAGCGTGCATGTGAGAGAGATCGAGAGAGAGAGCGCATGTGAAAGAGAGCAAGTATGAGAGAGAGAGAGTGCGCCCATGAGAGAGAGAGAGCGCGTGTGTGATAGAGTGCATGTGTGTGAGACAGAGTGCGCATGAGCGAGAGAGATTGTTCATGTGTGAGAGAGCGTGCACATGTGAGAGACAGTGCGCATGTGAGAGAGAGTGCGCGCGTGTGTGAGAGAGTTCGCATGTATGTGAGAGAGTGCGCACGTGTGTGAGAGAGTGCGCACGTGCGTGAGAGATTGTGCGCATGTGTGAGAGAGTGTGTGCGTGTGTGAGAGAGCATGTGCGTGTGAGAGAGAGAGTGCGCGTGTTTGAGAGAGAGTGCGCATGTGAGAGAGAGAGTGCGCGTGTGAGAGAGAGAGTGCATGTGTGAGAGAGAGAGCGCACGTATAAGAGAGAGTGCGCATGTGTGAGAGAGTGTGCGCGTGTGTGAGGTAGAGTTTGCGTTCGTGAGAGAGAGAGTGCCCATGAGAGAGAGAGAGAGTGTGCATGTGGGAGAGAGAGAGAGAGCATTTGAGAGAGAGAGAGCATGTGTGAGAGAGAGCAAGAGAGAGAGAGCGCCTGTGAGAGAGAGCGAGAGAGAGAGTGCATGTGAGAGAGAGCGCGTGTGAGAGAGAGAAAGAGCGTGCATGTGAGAGAGAGAGAGCGCGTGTGTGAGAGAGAGAGAGAACGCATGTGAGAGATAGAGAGAGCGCGTGTGAGAGAGATGGAGAGCGCGTGTGAGAGGGAGAGTGCACGTGAGAGAGAGTGAGGGTGCACGTGAGAGAGAGAGTTGTGCGTGTGAGAGAGTGCTAGTATGAGAAAGACAGTGTGAGTGTGAGATAGAGAGAATATGCGTGTGAGAGAGAGAGTGTGCATGTGAGAGAGAGAGTGTGCGTGTGAGAGAGAGTGTGCGTGTGTGACAGAGTGCATATGTGTGAGACAGAGTGCGCATAAGCGAGAGAGATTTTTCGTGTGTGTGAGAGAGTGCACATGTGAGAGACAGTGCACGTGTGAGAGAGAGTGCGCGCGTGTGTGAAAGAGTTCGCACGTATGTGAGAGAGTGCGCACATGTGTGAGAGAGTGCGCACGTGTATGAGACAGTGTGCGCGTGTGTGAGAGAGAGAGAGAGTGCGTGTGAGAGTGAGAGAGAGAGCGCGTGTGAGAGAGAGCGAGAGAGAGAGCGCATGTGAGAGAGAGCACGTGTGAGAGAGAGAAAGAGCGTGCATGTGAGAGAGAGAGAGCGCATGTGTGAGAGAGAGAGAACGCATGTGAGAGAGAGAGAGAGCGCGTGTGAGAGAGATGGAGAGCGCGTGTGAGAGGGAGAGTGCACGTGAGAGAGAGTGAGTGTGCACGTGAGAGAGAGAGTGTGCGTGTGAGAGAGTGCTAGTATGAGAAAGACAATGTGAGTGTGAGATAGAGAGAATGTGCATGTGAGAGAGAGTGTGCATGTGAGAGAGAGAGTGTGCGTGTGAGAGAGAGTGTGCGTGTGTGTGAGAGTGTGCACGTGTGTGAGAGAGTGTGCACGTGTGTGAGAGAGTGTGCACGTGTGTGAGATAGTGTGCGCGTGTGAGAGAGTGTGCACATATGTGGGAGACAGTGCGCATGTGAGAGAGAGTGTGCACGTGTGAGAGAGAAAGTGTGCATTTGAGAAGAGAGTGCGCATGTGAGAGAGAGAGTGCGCGTGTAAGAGAGAGTGTGCGTGTGTGAGAGAGAGAGTGAGAGTGTGAGAGAGACAGTGAGAGTGTGAAAGAGATAGTGTGTGCATGTGTGAGAGAGAGTGTGCATGTGGGAGAGAGAGAGAGTGTGTGTGTGAGAGAGAGAGAGTGTGTGCATGTGAGAGAGAGAGTGTGCGTGTTACAGACAGAGAGTGTGCATGTGAGAGAGACAGTGTGCGAGTGTGAGAGAGTGTGCGAGTGAGAGAGAGAGTGTGCGAGTGAGAGAGAGAGTGTCCATTTTTGCGAGAGAGTGCATGTGTGTGAGAGAGAGAGCACATGTGAGAGAGAGAGAGCGCATGTGAGAGAGAGAGAGTGCGTGAAAGAGAGAGATAGAGAGCGTGTGAGAGAGAGAGGGTGTGGGACAGAGCGTGTGTGTGAGAGAGAGAGGGAGAGCGTGTGTGAGAGAGAGCGAGAGAGAGCATGCATGTGAGAGAGATTGAGAGAGAGAGCGAATGTGAAAGAGAGCAAGTATGAGAGAGAGTGAGCTCGCCCGTGAGAGGGAGAGAGCGCGTGTGTGATAGATTGCATGTGTGTGAGACAGAGTGCGCATGAGCGAGAGAGATTGTTCGTGTGTGAGAGAGAGTGCACATGTGAGAGACAGTGCGCGTGTGAGAGAGAGTGCAAGCGTGTGTGAGTGAGTTCGCACGTGTATGACACAGTGTGTGCGTGTGTGAGAGAGAGAGAGTGTGTGTGAGAGAGTGAGAGAGAGAGCGCGTGTGAGAGAGAGCGATAGAGAAAGCGCATGTGAGAGAGAGCACGTGTGAGAGAGAGAAAGAGCATGCATGTGAGAGAGAGCCCATGTGTGAGAGAGAGAGAGAACGCATGTGAGAGAGAGAGAGAGCGCGTGTGAGAGAGATGGAGAGCGCGTGTGAGAGGGAGAGTGCACGTGAGAGAGAGTGAGTGTGCACGTGAGAGAGAGAGTGTGCGTGTGAGAGAGTGCTAGTATGGGAAAGACAGTGTGAGTGTGAGATAGAGAGAATGTGGGTGTGAGAGAGAGAGTGTGCATGTGAGAGAGAGAGTGTGCGTGTGAGAGAGAGTGTGCATGTGTGTGAGAGAGTGTGCACGTGTGTGAGAGAGTGTGCATGTGTGTGAGAGAGTGTGCACGTGTGTGAGATAGTGTGCGCGTGTGAGAGAGTGTGCGCATATGTGGGAGATATTGCGCATGTGAGAGAGAGAGTGCACGTGTGAGAGAGAAAGTGTGCATTTGAGAAGAGAGTGCGCATGTGAGAGAGAGATTGCGCGTGTGAGAGAGAGTGTGCGTGTGCGAGAGAGAGAGTGAGAGTGTGAGAGAGACAGTGAGAGTGTGAAAGAGATAGTGTGTGCATGTGTGAGAGAGAGTGTGCATGTGGGAGAGAGAGTGTGTGTGTGTGTGTGAGAGAGAGTGTGTGCGTGTGAGAGAGAGAGTGTGCGTGTGAGAGGCAGTGTGCGCGTGAGAGAGAGAGTGTCCACGTGTGCGAGAGAGTGCATGTGTGTGAGAGAGAGAGCACATGTGAGAGAGAGAGAGAGCGTAAGAGAGAGAGAGAGAGCATGAGAGAGAGAGCGCGTGTGAGAGAGAGAGAGCGTGTGTGAGAGAGAGAGAGCGCGTGAAAGAGTGAGATAGAGAGCGTGTGTGAGAGAGAGTGTGTAGGACAGAGCGCGTGTGTGAGAGAGAGAGGGAGAGCGTGTGTGAGAGAGAGCGAGAAAGAGCGTGCATGTGAGAGAGATCGAGAGAGAGAGCGCATGTGAAAGAGAGCAAGTATGAGAGAGAGAGCGCACTCGTGAGAGAGAGAGAGCGCGTGTGTGATAGAGTGCATGTGTGTGAGACAGAGTGCGCATGAGCGAGTGAGATTGTTCGTGTGTGAGAGAGAGTGCACATGTGAGAGACAGTGCGCGTGTGAGAGAGAGTGCGCGCGTGTGTGAGAGAGTTCGCACGTATGTGAGAGAGTGCGCACCTGTGTGAGAGAGTGTGCACGTGTATGAGACAGTGTGCGCGTGTGTGAGAGATTGTGCGCATGTGTGAGAGAGTGTGTGCATGAGTGAGAGAGCATGTGCGAGTGTGAGAGAGAGTGCGCGTGTTTGAGAGAGAGTGCGCATGTGAGAGAGAGAGTGTGCGTGTGAGAGAGAGAGTGCATGTGTGAGAGAGAGAGTGCACGTGTGAGAGAGAGAGTGCACGTGTAAGAGAGAGTGCGCGTGTGAGAGAGAGTGCACGTGTGAGGGAGAGTGTGCACGTGTAAGAGAGAGTGCGCGTGTGTGAGAGAGTGTGCGCGTGTGTGAGGGAGAGTGTGCGTTTGTGAGAGAGAGAGTGCCCATAAGAGAGAGAGAGAGTGCGCATGTGGGAGAGAGAGAGAGAGCATGTGAGAGAGAGCGAGCATGTGTGAGAGAGAGCGAGAGAGAGCGCCTGTGAGAGAGAGAGAGAGCGTGTGAGAGAGAGAGCGTGTGAGAGAGAGAGAGAGAGTGCGTGTGAGAGAGCGAGAGAGAGAGCGCATGTGAGAGAGAGCACGTGTGAGAGAGAGAAAGAGCGTGCTTGTGAGAGAGAGAGAGCGCATGTGTGAGAGAGAGAGAACGCATGTGAGAGAGATGGAGAGCGCGTGTGAGAGGGAGAGTGCACGTGAGAGAGAGTGAGTGTGCACATGAGAGAGAGAGTGTGTGTGTGAGATTGCTAGTATGAGAAAGACAGTGTGAGTGTGAGATAGAGAGAATGTGCGTGTGAGAGAGAGAGTGTGCATGTGAGAGAGAGAGTGTGCGTGTGAGAGTGTACGTGTGTATGAGACAGTGTGCGCGTGTGTGAGAGAGAGAGAGTGTGTGTGAGAGAGTGAGAGAGAGAGCACGTGTGAGAGAGAGCGAGAGAGAAATCGCATGTGAGAGAGAGCATGTGTGAGAGAGAGAAAGAGCGTGCTTGTGAGAGAGAGAGAGCCCGTGTGTGAGAGAGAGAGAGAACGCATGTGAGAGAGAGAGAGAGCGCATGTGAGAGAGATGGAGAGCGCGTGTGAGAGGGAGAGTGCACGTGAGAGAGAGTGAGTGTGCACGTGAGAGAGTGTGCGTGTGAGAGAGTGCTAGTATGAGAAAGACAGTGTGAGTGTGAGATAGAGAGAATGTGCGTGTGAGAGAGAGAGTGTGCATGTGAGAGAGAGAGTGTGCATGTGAGAGAGAGTGTGCATGTGTGTGAGAGAGTGTGCATGGGTGTGAGAGAGTGTGCACGTGTGTGAGAGAGTGTGCACGTGTGTGAGATAGTGTGCGCGTGTGAGAGAGTGTGCGCATATGTGGGAGATAGTGTGCATGTGAGAGAGAGAGTGCACGTGTGAGAGAGAAAGTGTGCATTTGAGAAGAGAGTGCGCATGTGAGAGAGAGAGTGCGCGTGTGAGAGAGAGTGTGCATGTGCGAGAGAGAGAGTGAGTGCGTGACAGAGACAGTGAGAGTGTGAAAGAGATAGTGTGTGCATGTGTGAGAGAGAGTGTGCATGTGGGAGAGAGAGAGTGTGTGTGTGTGTGTGAGAGAGAGAGTGTGCGTGTGCGAGAGAGAGTGTGCGTGTGAGAGACAGTGTGCGCATGAGAGAGAGAGTGTCCACGTGTGCGAGAGAGTGCACGTGTGTGAGTGAGAGAGTACATGTGAGAGAGAGAGAGCGCGTGAGAGAGAGAGAGAGAGAGCATGAGAGATAGAGCGCGTGTGAGAGAGAGAGAGCGTGTGTGAGAGAGAGAGAGCACGTGAAAGAAAGAGATAGAGAGCGTGTGTGAGAGAGAGTGTGTGGGACAGAGCGCATGTGTGAGAGAGAGTGAGAGAGAGCGTGCATGTGAGAGAGATCGAGAGAGAGAGCGCATGTGAAAGAGAGCAAGTATGAGAGAGAGAGCGCGCTCGTGAAAGAGAGAGAGCGCGTGTGTGATAGAGTGCATGTGTGTGAGACAGAGTGCGCATGAGCGAGTGAGATTGTTCGTGTGTGAGAGAGAGTGCACATGTGAGAGACAGTGTGCGTGTGAGAGAGAGTGCGCGCGTGTGTGAGAGAGTTCGCACATATGTGAGAGAGTGCGCACGTGTATGAGACAGTGTGCGCGTGTGTGAGAGATTGTGCGCATGTGTGAGAGAGTGTGTGCATGTGTGAGAGAGCATGTGCGAGTGTGAGAGAGAGTGCACGTGTGAGAGAGAGAGTGCCCGTGTGAGAGAGAGAGTGCACGTGTTAGAGAGAGTGCGCGTGTTAGAGAGAGTGCGTGTTTGAGAGAGAGTGTGCACGTGTAAGAGAGAGTGCGCGTGTGTGAGAGTGTGTGCAAGTGTGTGAGGGAGAGTGTGTGTTTGTGAGAGAGAGAGTGCCCATAAGAGAGAGAAAGTGCGGATGTGGGAGAGAGAGAGAGAGCATGTGAGAGAGAGAGAGCATGTGTGAGAGAGAGCGAGAGAGAGAGAGCGCCTGTGAGAGAGAGAGAGCGTGTGAGAGAGAGAGACAGAGTGTGAGAGAGTGAGAGAGAGAGCGCGTGTGAGAGAGAGTGAGAGAGAGAGAGCGCATGTGAGAGAGAGCACGTGTGAGAGAGAGAAAGAACGTGCATGTGAGAGATAGAGAGCGCATGTGTGAGAGAGAGAGAGCGCGTGTGAGAGAGATGGAGAGCGCGTGTGAGAGGGAGAGTGCACGTGAGAGAGAGTGAGTGTGCACGTGAGAGAGAGAGTATGCGTGTGAGATTGCTAGTATGAGAAAGACAGTGTGAGTGTGAGAATGAGAGAATGTGTGTGTGAGAGAGAGAGTGTGCCTGTGAGAGAGAGTGTGCGCGTGTGAGAGAGAGTGTGCGTGTGCGAGAGAGAGAGTGAGAGTGTGAGAGAGACAGTGAGAGTGTGAGACAGAGTGTGCATGTGGGAGAGAGAGAGAGTGTGTGTGTGTGTGTGAGAGAGAGAGTGTGCGTGTGAGAGAGACAGTGTGCATGTGAGAGAGAATGTGCGCATGAGAGAGAGAGTGTCCACGTGTGCGAGAGAGTGCACGTGTGTGAGAGAGAGAGAGCACATGTGAGAGAGAGAGATCGCGTGAGAGAGAGAGGGAGAGCATGAGAGAGAGAGAGAGCGCGTGTGAGAGAGACAGAGCGCGTCTGAGAGAGAGAGAGAGTGTGAAAGAGAGAGATAGAGAGCATGTGTGAGAGAGAGTGTGTGGGACAGAGCGCGTGTGTGAGAGAGAGAGGGAGAGCGTGTGTGAGAGAGAGCGAGAGAGAGCATGCATGCGAGAGAGATTGAGAGAGAGAGCGCATGTGAAAGAGAGCAAGTATGAGAGAGAGTTAGCGCACCCGTAAGAGAGAGAGAGCGCGTGTGTGATAGAGTGCATGTGTGTGAGACAGAGTGCGCATGAGCGAGAGAGACTGTTTGTGTGTGAGAGAGAGTGCACATGTGAGAGACAGTACGCGTGTGAGAGAGAGTGCGCGCGTGTGTGAGAGAGATCGCACGTGTATGAGACAGTGTGCGCATGTGTGAGAGAGAGAGAGAGTGCGTGTGTGAGAGAGCGAGAGAGAAAGCGCCTGTGAGAGAGAGCACGTGTGAGAGAGAGAAAGAGCGTGCATGTGAGAGAGAGAGAGCGCGTGTGTGAGAGAGAGAGAGAACGCATGTGAGAGAGAGAGTGCGCGTGTGAGAGAGAGTGAGCGTGTGCGAGAGAGAGAGTGAGAGTGTGAGAGAGACAGTGAGAGTGTGAAAGAGATAGTGTGTGCATGTGTGAGAGAGAGTGTGTGTGTGTGTGAGAGAGAGAGTGTGTGTGTGAGAGAGACAGTGTGCGTGTGAGAGAGAGTGTGCGCATGTGAGAGAGAGTGTCCACGTGTGCGAGAGAGTGCACGTGTGTGAGAGAGAGAGAGCACATGTGAGAGATAGAGCGCGTGAGAGAGAGAGAGCATGAGAGAGAGAGAGCGCGTGTGAGAGAGATGGAGAACGCGTGTGAGAGGGAGAGTGCACGTGAGAGAGAGTGAGTGTGCATGTGAGAGAGAGAGTGTGCCTGTGAGAGAGTGCTAGTATGAGAAAGACAGTGTGAGTGTGAGATAGAGAGAATGTGCGTGTGAGAGAGAGAGTTTGCGTGTGAGAGAGAGAGTGTGTGTGTGAGAGAGAGCGTGTATGTGTGTGAGAGAGTGTGCACGTGTGTGAGAGAGTGTGCACATGTGTGAGAGAGTGTGCACGTGTGTGAGATAGTGTGCGCGTGTGAGAGAGTGTGCGCATATGTGGGAGATAGTGCGCATGTGAGAGAGAGAGTGCACGTGTGAGAGAGAAAGTGTGCATTTGAGAAGAGAGTGCGCATGTGAGAGAGAGAGTGCGCTTGTGAGAGAGAGTGTGCGTGTGCGAGAGAGAGAGTGAGTGCGTGAGAGAGACAGTGAGAGTGTGAAAGAGATAGTGTGTGCATGTGTGAGAGAGAGTGTGCATGTGGGAGAGAGAGAGTGTGTGTGTGTGTGAGAGAGAGAGTGTGCGTGTGCGAGAGAGAGTGTCCACATGTGCGAGAGAGTGCGCGTGTGTGAGTGAGAGAGCACATGTGAGAGAGAGAGAGCTCGTGAGAGAGAGAGAGAGCATGAGAGAAAGAGCGCGTGTGAGAGAGAGAGAGCGTGTGTGAGAGAGAGAGAGCGCGTGAAAGAAAGAGATAGAGAGCGTGTGTGAGAGAGAGTGTGTGGGACAGAGCGCATGTGTGAGAGAGAGCGAGAGAGAGCGTGCATGTGAGAGAGATCGAGAGAGAGAGCGCATGTGAAAGAGAGCAAGTATGAGAGAGAGAGCGTGCTCGTGAAAGAGAGAGAGCGCGTGTGTGATAGAATGCATTTGTGTGAGACAGAGTGTGCATGAGCGAGTGAGATTGTTCATGTGTGAGAGAGAGTGCACATGTGAGAGACAGTGTGCGTGTGAGAGAGAGTGCGCGCGTGTGTGAGAGAGTTCGCACATATGTGAGAGAGTGCGCACGTGTGTGAGAGAGTGCACACGTGTGTGAGAGAGTGCGCACGTGTATGAGACAGTGTGCGCGTGTGTGAGAGATTGTGCACATGTTTGAGAGAGTGTGTGCATGTGTGAGAGAGCATGTGCGAGTGTGAGAGAGAGTGCGCGTGTGAGAGAGAGAGTGCCCGTGTGAGAGAGAGAGTGCACGTGTTAGAGAGAGTGCGCGTGTTAGAGAGAGTGCGCGTGTGAGAGAGAGTGTGCTCGTGTAAGAGAGAGTGCGCATGTGTGAGAGTGTGTGCGAGTGTGTGAGGGAGAGTGTGTCTTTGTGAGAGAGAGAGTGCCCATAAGAGAGAGAGAGAGTGCGGATGTGGGAGAGAGAGAGAGAGCATGTGAGAGAGAGAGAGCATGTGTGAGAGAGAGCGAGAGAGAGAGAGCGCCTGTGAGAGAGAGAGAGCGTGTGAGAGAGAGAGAGTGCGTGTGAGAGAGTGAGAGAGAGAGCGCGTGTGAGAGAGAGCGAGAGAGAGAGAGCGCATGTGAGAGAGAGCACGTGTGAGAGAGAGAAAGAGCGTGCATGTGAGAGATAGAGAGCGCATGTGTGAGAGAGAGAGAGCGCGTGTGAGAGAGATGGAGAGCGCGTGTGAGAGGGAGAGTGCACGTGAGAAAGAGTGAGTGTGCACGTGAGAGAGAGAGTGTGCGTGTGAGATTGCTAGTATGAGAAAGACCGTGTGAGTGTGAGATAGAGAGAATGTGCATGTGAGAGAGAGAGTGCGCGTGTGAGAGAGAGTGTGCGTGTGCGAGAGAGAGAGTGAGAGTGTGAGAGAGACAGTGAGAGTGTGAGAGAGAGTGTGCATGTGGGAGAGAGAGAGAGTGTGTGTGTGTGTGTGAGAGAGAGAGTGTGCGTGTGAGAGAGACAGTGTGCGTGTGAGCGAGAGTGTGCGCATGAGAGAGAGAGTGTCCACATGTGCGAGAGAGTGCACGTGTGTGAGAGAGAGTACATGTGAGAGAGAGAGATCGCGTGAGAGAGAGAGGGAGAGCATGAGAGAGAGAGACAGCGCGTGTGAGAGAGACAGAGCGTGTCTGAGAGAGAGAGAGAGCGTGAAAGAGAGAGATAGAGAGCGTGTGTGAGAGAGAGTGTGTGGGACAGAGCGCATGTGTGAGAGAGAGAGGGAGAGCGTGTGTGAGAGAGCGAGAGAGAGCATGCATGTGAGAGAGATTGAGAGAGAGAGCGCGTGTGAAAGAGAGCAAGTATGAGAGAGAGTTAGCGCGCCCGTAAGAGAGGGAGAGCACGTGTGTGATAGAGGGCATGTGTGTGAGACAGAGTGCGCATGAGCGAGAGAGACTGTTTGTGTGTGAGAGAGAGTGCACATGTGAGAGACAGTGCGCGTGTGAGAGAGAGTGCGCGCATGTGTGAGAGAGTTCGCACGTGTATGAGACAGTGTGCGCATGTGTGAGAGAGAGAGAGAGTGCGTGTGTGAGAGATGAGAGAGAAAGCGCATGTGAGAGAGAGCACGTGTGAGAGAGAGAAAGAGCGTGCATGTAAGAGAGAGAGAGTGCGTGTGAGAGAGAAAGTGTGCATTTGAGAAGAGAGTGCGCATGTGTGAGGGAGAGTGCGCGTGTGAGAGAGAGTGAGCATGTGCGAGAGAGAGAGTGAGAGTGTGAGAGAGACAGTGAGAGTGTGAAAGAGATAGTGTGTGCATGTGTGAGAGAGAGTGTGCATGTGGGAGAGAGAGAGAGTGTGTGTGTGTGTGTGTGAGAGAGAGAGTGTGTGTGTGAGAGAGACAGTGTGCGTGTGAAAGAGAGTGTGCGCATGTGAGAGAGAGTGTCCACGTGTGCGAGAGAGTGCACGTGTGTGAGAGAGAGATAGCACATGTGAGAGAGAGAGAGCGCGTGAGAGAGAGAGAGCATGAGAGAGAGAGAGAGCGCGTGTGAGAGAGATGGAGAGCGCGTGAGAGAGAGAGTGTGCGTGTGAGAGAGTGCTAGTATGAGAAAGACAGTGTGAGTGTGAGATAGAGAGAATGTGCGTGTGAGAGAGAGAGTTTGCGTGTGAGAGAGAGTGTGTGTGTGAGAGAGAGCGTGTATGTGTGTGAGAGAGTGTGCACGTGTGTGAGATAGTGAGCGCGTGTGAGACAGTGTGCGCATATGTGGGAGAAAGTGCGCATGTGAGAGAGAGAGTGCACGTGTGAGAGAGAAAGTGCGCATTTGAGAAGAGAGTGCGCATGTGAGAGAGAGAGTGTGCGTGTGAGACAGAGTGTGCGTGTGCGAGAGAGAGAGTGAGAGTGTGAGAGAGACAGTGAGAGTGTGAAAGAGATAGTGTGTGCATGTGTGAGAGAGAGTGTGCATGTGGGAGAGAGAGAGAGTGTGTGTGTGTGAGAGAGAGAGTGTGTGCGAGTGAGAGAGACAGTGAGTGTGTGAGAGACAGTGTGCGCGTGAGAGAGAGAGTGTCCACATGTGCGAGAGAGTGCACGTGTGTGTGAGAGAGAGAGAGCACATGTGAGAGAGAGAGAGCGCGTGAAGAGAGAGAGAGAGAGCATGTGAGAGAGAGCGCGTGTGTGAGAGAGAGAGCACGTGTGAGAGAGAGAGAGCGCGTGAAAGAGAGAGATAGAGAGCATGTGTGAGAGAGAGTGTGTGGGACAGAGCGCGTGTGTGAGAGAGAGAGGGAGAGCGTGTGTGAGAGAGAGCGAGAGAGAGCGTGCAATTGAGAGAGATCGAGAGAGAGAGCGTATGTGAAAGAGAGCAAGTATGAGAGAGAGAGAGCGTGCTCGTGAGAGAGAGAGAGCGCGTGTGTGATAGAGTGCATGTGTGTGAGACAGAGTGCGCATGAGCGAGAGAGATTGTTCATGTGTGAGAGAGAGTGCATGTGAGAGACAGTGCGCGTGTGAGAGAGAGTTCGCACGTATGTGAGAGATTGCGCACGTGTGTGAGAGAGTGCGCACGTGGGTGAGAGAGTGCGCAGGTGTATGAGACAGTCTGCGCGTGTGTGAGAGATTGTGCGCATGTGTGAGAGAGTGTGTGCATCTGTGAGAGAGCATGTGCGTGTGTTAGAGAGAGTGCGCGTGTTTGAGAGAGAGTGCGCATGTGAGAGAGAGAGTGCGCGTGTGAGAGAGAGAGTGAATGTGTGAGAGAGAGAGTGCACGAATAAGAGAGAGTGCACGTGTTAGAGAGAGTGCGCATGTGTGAGCGAGTGTGCGCGTGTGTGAGGGAGAGTGTGCATTTGTGAGAGAGAGAGTGCCCATGAGAGAGAGAGAGTGTGCGCATGTGGGAGAGAGAGAGAGAGAGCATGTGAGAGAGAGAGAGCATGTGTGAGAGAGAGCGAGAGAGAGAGAGCGCCTGTGAGATTGAGAGTGCGTGTGAGAGAGAGAGAGAGAGTGTGTGTGAGAGAGTGAGAGAGAGAGCGCGTGTGAGAGAGAGCGAGAGAGAGAGCGCATGTGAGAGAGAGCACGTGTGAGAGAGAGAAAGAGCGTGCATGTGAGAGAGAGACAGCGCGTGTGAGAGAGATGGAGAGCGCGTGTGAGAGGGAGAGTGCGCGTGAGAGAGAGTGAGTGTGCACGTGAGAGAGAGAGTGTGCGTGTGAGAGAGTGCTAGTATGAGAAAGACAGTGTGAGTGTGAGATAGAGAGAATGTGCGTGTGAGAGAGAGAGTGTGCATGTGAGAGAGAGAGTGTGCGTGTGAGAGAGAGTGTACATGTGTGTGAGATAGTGTGGGCGTGTGAGAGAGTGTGCGCATGTGTGGGAGATAGTGCGCATGTGAGAGAGAGAGTGCACGTGTGAGAGAGAAAGTGTGCATTTGAGAAGAGAGTGCGCATGTGTGAGAGAGAGTGTGCGTGTGAGAGAGATTGAGCGTGTGCGAGAGAGAGAGTGAGAGTGTGAGAGAGACAGTGAGAGTGTGAAAGTGATAGTGTGTGCATGTGTGAGAGAGAGTGTGCATGTGGGAGAGAGAGGGAGTGTGTGTGTGTGTGAGAGAGAGAGTGTGTGCGTGTGAGAGAGAGAGTGTGCGTGTGAGAGACGGAGAGTGTGCATGTGAGAGAGACAGTGTGCGTGTGAGAGAGACAGTGTGCGTGTGAGAGCGAGTGTGCGCGTGAGAGAGAGTGTCCACGTGTGCGCGAGAGTGCACGTGTGTGAGAGAGAGAGAGCACATGTGAGAGAGAGAGAGCGCGTGAGAGAGAGAGAGAGCATGAGAGAGATAGAGAGCGCGTGTGAGAGAGAGAGTGTGCGTGTGAGAGACCAAGAGTGTGCATGTGAGAGAGACAGTGTCCGTGTGAGAGAGAATGTGCATGTTAGAGAGAGAGTGTCCACGTGTGCGAGAGAGTGTACGTGTGTGAGAGAGAGAGAGCACATGTGAGAGAGAGAGAGCGCGTGTGAGAGAGAGAGAGCGCGTGTGAGAGAGAGAGAGCGCGTGAAAGAGAGAGATAGAGAGCGTGTGTGAGAGAGAGTGTGTGGGACAGAGCGTGTGTGTGAGAGAGAGAGGGAGAGCGTGTGTGAGAGAGAGCGAGAGAGAGCGTGCATGTGAGAGAGATTGAGAGAGAGAGCGCATGTGAAAGAGAGCAAGTATGAGAGAGAGAGAGCGCACCCCTGAGAGAGAGAGAGAGCGCGTGTGAGAGACAGAGCACGTGTGAGAGAGAGAGAGAGAGCAAGAGCGAGTGTGAGAGACAGAGACAGAGCGCATGTGAGAGAGAGGATGTGAGAGAGATAGCGAGTGCATGAGAGAAGGAGAGAGCACATGAGAGAGGGAGAGTGCACGTGAGAGAGAGAGATTATGTGCGTGAGAGAGAGCCTGCACATGAGAGAGTGTGCGCATGAGAGATAAAATGCGTGTGTGAGAAGGAGAGTATGCATGTGAGAGAGAGTGTGCGTGTGAGAGAGAGAGAATGTGCATGTGAGAGAGAGAGAGAGACTGTGCATGTGATAGAGAGAGTGTGCGTGTGAGAGAGAGAGTGTGCATGAGAGACAGTGCGCGTGTGCGAGTGAGATTCTGCATGTGCAAGAGAGAGTGCATGTGAGAGAGGGAGAGAGCGCGTGAGGGAGAGAGAGCGCATGTGAGAGAGTGAGAGAGAGAGAGAGAGCGCACACGGGTGAGAGAGTGTGCGCGTGAGAGAGTGCTTGTGTGAGATAGAGAGAGTGCGCTTGTGAGAGAGAGAGTGTGCGTGTGAGAGAGAGAGAGTGTGCATGTGAGAGAGAGAGTGTGCATGAGAGATAGAGTGCACATGAGAGAGAGACAGAGTGCGCGTGAGAGAGAGAGAGTATGCACCTCTGAGAGAGAGAGAGAGAGTGCATGTGAGAGAGAGCTAGAGAGAGAGGGCGAGAGAGAGAGGGTGCGTGTGAGAGAAAGAGTGTGCATTTGAGAGAGAGAGAGTGTGCATGTGTGTGAGAGAGTGTGTACGTGTGTGAGAGAGTGTGCGCGTGAGAGAGAGAGTGTCCACGTGTGCGAGAGAGTGCACATGTGTGAGAAAGAGAGAGCACATGTGAGAGAGAGAGACCTCGTGAGAGAGAGAGAGAGAGAGCATGAGAGAGAGAGAGCGCGTGTGAGTGAGAGAGAGCGCGTGTGAGTGAGAGAGAGCGCGTGAAAGAGAGAGATAGAGAGCGTGTGTGAGAGAGAGTGTGTGGGACAGAGCGCGTGTGTGAGAGAGAGAGAGAGAGAGCATGCATGTGAGAGAGATCGAGAGAGAGAGTGCATGTGAAAGAGAGCAAGTATGAGAGAGAGAGAGCGCGCCCGTGAGAGAGAGAGTGCGCGTGAGAGAGAGTGAGTGTGCACGTGAGAGAGAGAGTGTGCGTATGTGTGAGAGAGTGTGCACATGTGTGAGAGAGTGTGCACGTGTGTGAGATAGTGTGCGCGCGTGAGAGAGTGTGCGCATATGTGGGTGATAGTGCGCATGTGAGAGAGAGAGTGCATGTGTGAGAGAGAGTGTGCGTGTGCGTGTGCGAGAGAGAGAGTGCGAGTGTGAGAGAGACAGTGAGAGTGTGAAAGAGATAGTGTGTGCATGTGTGAGAGAGAGTTTGCATGTGGGAGAGAGAGAGAGTGTGTGTGTGAGAGAGAGAGTGTGTGCATGTGAGAGAGAGAGTGTGCATGTGAGAGACAGAGAGTGTGCATGTGAGAGAGACAGTGTGCATGTGAGAGAGAGTGTGCGCATGAGAGAGAGAGAATGAGAGTGTGAGAGAGACAGTGAGAGTGTGAAAAAGATAGTGTGTGCATGTGTGAGAGAGAGTGTGCATGTGGGAGAGAGAGAGAGTGTGTGTGTGTGTGAGAGAGATAGTGTGTGCATGTGTGAGAGAGAGTGTGCATGTGGGAGATAGAGAGAGTGTGTGTGAGAGAGTGTACACATGTGTGAGAGAGTGTGCACGTGTGTGAGAGAGTGTGCACGTGTGTGAGATAGTGTGCGCGCGTGAGAGAGTGTGCGCATATGTGGGAGATAGTGCGCATGTGAGAGAGAGAGTGCATGTGTGAGAGAGAGTGTGTGTGTGCGAGAGAGAGAGTGCGAGTGTGAGAGAGACAGTGAGAGTGTGAAAGAGATAGTGTGTGCATGTGTGAGAAAGAGTTTGCATGTGGGAGAGAGAGAGAGTGTGTGTGTGAGAGAGAGAGTGTGTGCGTGTGAGGGAGAGAGTGTGCGTGTGAGAGACAGAGAGTGTGCATGTGAGAGAGACAGTGCGCGTGTGAGAGTGTGCGCGTGAGAGAGAGAGTGTGAGAGTGTGAGAGAGACAGTGAGAGTGTGAAAGAGATAGGGTGTGCATGTTTGAGAGAGAGTGTGCATGTGGGAGAGAGAGAGAGTGTGTGTGTGTGAGAGAGAGTGTGTGGGACAGAGCGCGTGTGTGTGAGAGAGAGGGAAAGCGTGTGTGAGAGAGAGCGAGAGAGAGCGTGCATGTGAGAGAGATCGAGAGAGAGAGCGCATGTGAAAGAGAGCAAGTATGAGAGAGAGTTAGCGCACCCGTAAGAGAGAGAGAGCGCGTGTGTGATAGAGTGCATGTGTGTGAGACAGAGTGCGCATGAGCGAGAGAGACTGTTTGTGTGTGAGAGAGAGTGCACATGTGAGAGACAGTGCGCGTGTGAGAGAGAGTGTGCGCGTGTGTGAGAGAGATCGCACGTGTATGAGACAGTGTGCGCATGTGTGAGAGAGAGAGAGAGTGCGTGTGTGAGAGAGCGAGAGAGAAAGCGCATGTGAGAGAGAGCACGTGTGAGAGAGAGAAAGAGCGTGCATGTGAGAGAGAGAGAGCACGTGTGTGAGAGAGAGAGAGAACGCATGTGAGAGAGAGAGTGCGCGTGTGAGAGAGAGAGAGCGCGTGTGTGATAGAGTGCATGCGTGTGAGACAGAGTGCGCAAGAGCGAGAGAGATTGTTCGTGTGTGAGAGAGAGTGCACATGTGAGAGATAGTGCGCATGTGAGAGAGAGTGCGCGGGTGTGTGAGAGAGTTCGCACGTATGTGAGAGAGTGCGCACGTGTGTGAGAGAGTGCGCATGTGTATGAGACAGTGTGCGCGTGTGTGAGAGATTGTGCACGTGTGTGAGATAGTGTGGGCGTGTGAGAGAGTGTGCGCATATGTGGGAGATAGTGCGCATGTGAGAGAGAGAGTGCACGTGTGAGAGAGAAAGTGTGCATTTGAGAAGAGAGTGCGCATGTGTGAGAGAGAGTGTGCGTGTGAGAGAGAGTGAGCGTGTGCGAGAGAGAGAGTGAGAGTGTGAGAGAGACAGTGAGAGTGTGAAAGTGATAGTGTGTGCATGTGTGAGAGAGAGTGTGCATGTGGGAGAGAGAGAGAGTGTGTGTGTGTGTGTGAGAGAGAGAGTGTGTGCGTGTGAGAGAGAGAGTGTGCGTGTGAGAGAGGGAGAGTGTGCATGTGAGAGAGACAGTGTGCGTGTGAGAGAGACAGTGTGCGTGTGAGAGCGAGTGTGCGCGTGAGAGAGAGTGTCCACGTGTGCGAGAGAGTGCACGTGTGTGAGAGAGAGAGAGCACATGTGAGAGAGAGAGAGCGCGTGAGAGAGAGAGAGAGCATGAGAGAGATAGAGAGCGCGTGTGAGAGAGAGAGTGTGCGTGTGAGAGACAGAGAGTGTGCATGTGAGAGAGACAGTGTCCGTGTGAGAGAGAATGTGCATGTTAGAGAGAGAGTGTCCACGTGTGCGAGAGAGTGTACGTGTGTGAGAGAGAGAGAGCACATGTGAGAGAGAGAGCGCGTGTGAGAGAGAGAGAGCGCGTGTGAGAGAGAGAGAGCGCGTGAAAGAGAGAGATAGAGAGCGTGTGTGAGAGAGAGTGTGTGGGACAGAGCGTGTGTGTGAGAGAGAGAGGGAGAGCGTGTGTGAGAGAGAGCGAGAGAGAGCGTGCATGTGAGAGAGATTGAGAGAGAGAGCGCATGTGAAAGAGAGCAAGTATGAGAGAGAGAGAGCGCGCCCCTGAGAGAGAGAGAGAGCGCGTGTGAGAGACAGAGCACGTGTGAGAGAGAGAGAGAGAGCAAGAGCGAGTGTGAGAGACAGAGACAGAGCGCATGTGAGAGAGAGGATGTGAGAGAGATAGCGAGCGCATGAGAGAAGGAGAGAGCACATGAGAGAGGGAGAGTGCACGTGAGAGAGAGAGATTATGTGCGTGAGAGAGAGCCTGCACATGAGAGAGTGTGCGCATGAGAGATAAAATGCGTGTGTGAGAAGGAGAGTATGCATGTGAGAGAGAGTGTGCGTGTGAGAGAGAGAGAATGTGCATGTGAGAGAGAGAGAGAGACTGTGCATGTGATAGAGAGAGTGTGCGTGTGAGAGAGAGAGTGTGCATGAGAGACAGTGCGCGTGTGCGAGTGAGATACTGCATGTGCAAGAGAGAGTGCATGTGAGAGAGGGAGAGAGCGCGTGAGGGAGAGAGAGCGCATGTGAGAGAGTGAGAGAGAGAGAGAGAGCGCACACGGGTGAGAGAGTGTGCGCGTGAGAGAGTGCTTGTGTGAGATAGAGAGAGTGCGCTTGTGAGAGAGAGAGTGTGCGTGTGAGAGAGAGAGAGTGTGCGTGTGAGAGAGAGAGAGTGTGCATGAGAGATAGAGTGCACATGAGAGAGAGACAGAGTGCGCGTGAGAGAGAGAGAGTATGCACCTCTGAGAGAGAGAGAGAGAGTGCATGTGAGAGAGAGCTAGAGAGAGAGGGCGAGAGAGAGAGGGTGCGTGTGAGAGAAAGAGTGTGCATTTGAGAGAGAGAGAGTGTGCATGTGTGTGAGAGAGTGTGTACGTGTGTGAGAGAGTGTGCGCGTGAGAGAGAGAGTGTCCACGTGTGCGAGAGAGTGCACATGTGTGAGAAAGAGAGAGCACATGTGAGAGAGAGAGACCTCGTGAGAGAGAGAGAGAGAGAGCATGAGAGAGAGAGAGAGCGCGTGTGAGTGAGAGAGAGCGCATGTGAGTGAGAGAGAGCGCGTGAAAGAGAGAGATAGAGAGCGTGTGTGAGAGAGAGTGTGTGGGACAGAGCGCGTGTGTGAGAGAGAGAGAGAGAGAGCATGCATGTGAGAGAGATCGAGAGAGAGAGTGCATGTGAAAGAGAGCAAGTATGAGAGAGAGAGAGCGCGCCCGTGAGAGAGAGAGTGCGCGTGAGAGAGAGTGAGTGTGCACGTGAGAGAGAGAGTGTGCGTATGTGTGAGAGAGTGTGCACATGTGTGAGAGAGTGTGCACGTGTGTGAGAGAGTGTGCACGTGTGTGAGAGAGTGTGCACGTGTGTGAGATAGTGTGCGCGCGTGAGAGAGTGTGCGCATATGTGGGTGATAGTGCGCATGTGAGAGAGAGAGTGCATGTGTGAGAGAGAGTGTGCGTGTGCGAGAGAGAGAGTGCGAGTGTGAGAGAGACAGTGAGAGTGTGAAAGAGATAGTGTGTGCATGTGTGAGAGAGAGTTTGCATGTGGGAGAGAGAGAGAGTGTGTGTGTGAGAGAGAGAGTGTGTGCATGTGAGAGAGAGAGTGTGCGTGTGAGAGACAGAGAGTGTGCATGTGAGAGAGACAGTGTGCATGTGAGAGAGAGTGTGCGCATGAGAGAGAGAGAATGAGAGTGTGAGAGAGACAGTGAGAGTGTGAAAAAGATAGTGTGTGCATGTGTGAGAGAGTGTGCATGTGGGAGAGAGAGAGAGTGTGTGTGTGTGTGAGAGAGATAGTGTGTGCATGTGTGAGAGAGAGTGTGCATGTGGGAGATAGAGAGAGTGTGTGTGAGAGAGTGTACCCATGTGTGAGAGAGTGTGCACGTGTGTGAGAGAGTGTGCACGTGTGTGAGATAGTGTGCGCGCGTGAGAGAGTGTGCGCATATGTGGGCGATAGTGCGCATGTGAGAGAGAGAGAGTGCATGTGTGAGAGAGAGTGTGTGTGTGCGAGAGAGAGAGTGCGAGTGTGAGAGAGACAGTGAGAGTGTGAAAGAGATAGTGTGTGCATGTGTGAGAAAGAGTTTGCATGTGGGAGAGCGAGAGAGTGTGTGTGTGAGAGAGAGAGTGTGTGCGTGTGAGGGAGAGAGTGTGCGTGTGAGAGACAGAGAGTGTGCATGTGAGAGAGACAGTGCGCGTGTGAGAGTGTGCGCGTGAGAGAGAGAGTGTGAGAGTGTGAGAGAGACAGTGAGAGTGTGAAAGAGATAGGGTGTGCATGTTTGAGAGAGAGTGTGCATGTGGGAGAGAGAGAGAGTGTGTGTGTGTGAGAGAGAGTGTGTGGGACAGAGCGCGTGTGTGAGAGAGAGAGGGAAAGCGTGTGTGAGAGAGAGCGAGAGAGAGCGTGCATGTGAGAGAGATCGAGAGAGAGAGCGCATGTGAAAGAGAGCAAGTATGAGAGAGAGTTAGCGCACCCGTAAGAGAGAGAGAGTGCGTGTGTGATAGAGTGCATGTGTGTGAGACAGAGTGCGCATGAGCGAGAGAGACTGTTTGTGTGTGAGAGAGAGTGCACATGTGAGAGACAGTGCGCGTGTGAGAGAGAGTGTGCGCGTGTGTGAGAGAGATCGCACGTGTATGAGACAGTGTGCGCATGTGTGAGAGAGAGAGAGAGTGCGTGTGTGAGAGAGCGAGAGAGAAAGCGCATGTGAGAGAGAGCACGTGTGAGAGAGAGAAAGAGCGTGCATGTGAGAGAGAGAGACCGCGTGTGTGAGAGAGAGAGAGAACGCATGTGAGAGAGAGAGTGCGCGTGTGAGAGAGAGAGAGCGCGTGTGTGATAGAGTGCATGCGTGTGAGACAGAGTGCGCAAGAGCGAGAGAGATTGTTCGTGTGTGAGAGAGAGTGCACATGTGAGAGATAGTGCGCATGTGAGAGAGAGTGCGCGGGTGTGTGAGAGAGTTCGCACGTATGTGAGAGAGTGCGCACATGTGTGAGAGAGTGCGCATGTGTATGAGACAGTGTGCGCGTGTGTGAGAGATTGTGCACATGTGTGAGAGAGTGTGTGCGTGTGTGAGAGAGCATGTGCGTGTGTGAGAGAGAGTGCGCGTGTTTGAGAGAGAGTGTGCATGTGAGAGAGAGAGTGCGCGTGTGAGAGTGAGAGTGCATATGTGAGAGAGAGAGTGCACGTGTAAGAGAGAGTGCGAGTGTTAGAGAGAGTGCGCGTGTGAGAGAGAGTGTGCATGTGTAAGAGAGAGTGCGCGTGTGTGAGAGAGTGCGCACGTGTGTGAGAGAGTGCGCACGTGTATGAGACAGTGTGCGCGTGTGTGAGAGATTGTGCGCATGTGTGAGAGAGTGTGTGTGAGAGAGTGAGAGAGAGAGCGCGTGTGAGAGAGAGCACGGGTGAGAGAGAGAAAGAGCGTGCATGTGAGAGAGAGAGAACGCATGTGTGAGAGAGAGAGAACGCATGTGAGATAGAGAGAACGCATGTGAGAGAGATGGAGAGCGCGTGTGAGAGGGAGAGTGCGCCTGAGAGAGAGTGAGTGTGCACGTGAGAGAGAGAGTGTGCATGTGAGAGAGTGCTAGTATGAGAAAGACAGTGTGAGTGTGAGATAATGTGCGTGTGAGAGAGAGAGTGTGCATGTGAGAGAGAGAGTGTGTGTGTGAGAGAGAGTGTGCACGTGTGTGAGAGTGTGTGCACGTGTGTGAGAGAGTGTGCACATGTGTGAGATAGTGTGCGCGTGTGTAAGATAGTGTGCGCGTGTGAGAGAGTGTGCGCATATGTGGGAGATAGTGAGCATGTGAGAGAGAGAGTGCACGTGTGAGAGAGAAAGAGTGCATTTGAGAAGAGAGTGCGCATGTGAGAGAGAGAGTGTGCGTGTGAGAGAGAGTGTGCATGTGTGAGAGAGAGAGTGAGAGTGTGAGAGAGACAGTGAGAGTGTGCAAGTGATAGTGTGTGCATGTGTGAGAGAGAGTGTGCATGTGGGAGAGAGAGAGAGTGTGTGTGTGTGTGAGAGAGAGAGTGTGTGCGTGTGAGAGAGAGAGTGTGCGTGTGAGAGACAGAGAGTGTGTATGTGAGAGAGACAGTGTGCGTGTGAGAGAGAGTGTGCGCGTGAGAGAGAGAGTGTGAGAGTGTGAGAGAGACAGTGAGAGTGTGAAAGAGATAGTGTGTGCATGTGTGAGAGAGAGTGTGCATGTGGAGAGAGAGAGAGTGTGTGTGTGTGTGAGAGAGATAGTGTGTGCATGTGTGAGAGAGAGTGTGCATGTGGGAGAGAGAGAGAGTGTGTGTGTGCGTGTGAGAGAGAGTGTGTGGGACAGAGCGCGTGTGTGAGAGAGAGAGGGAGAGTGTGTGTGAGAGAGAGCGAGAGAGAGCGTGCATGTGAGAGAGATCGAGAGAGAGAGCGCATGTGAAAGAGAGCAAGTATGAGAGTGAGAGAGCGCGCTCATGAGAGAGAGCGAGCGCGTGTGTGATAGAGTGCATGTGTGTGCGACAGAGCGAGAGAGAGAGCGCATGTGAGAGAGTGAGAGAGAGAGCGCGTGTGAGAGAGAGCGAGAGAGAGAGCACACGTGAGAGAGAGCACATGTGAGAGAAAGAAAGAGCGTGCATGTGAGAGAGAGAGAGCGCATGTGTGAGAGAGAGAGAACGCATGTGAGAGAGAGAGAGCGCGTGTGAGAGAGATGGAGAGCGCGTGTGAGAGGGAGAGTGCGCGTGAGAGAGAGTGAGTGTGCACGTGAGAGAGAGAGAGTGTGTGTGTGAGAGAGTGCTAGTATGAGAAAGACAGTGTGAGTGTGAGATAGAGAGAATGTGCGTGTGAGAGAGAGAGTGTGCATGTGAGAGAGAGAGTGTGTGTGTGTGTGAGAGTGTGTGCACGTGTGTGAGAGAGTGTGCACGTGTGTGAGAGAGTGTGCATGTGTGTGAGATAGTGTGCGCATGTGAGAGAGTGTGCGCATATGTGGGAGATAGTGCGCATGTGAGAGAGAGAGTGCACGTGTGAGAGGGAAAGTGTGCATTTGAGAAGAGAGTGCGCATGTGAGAGAGAGAGTGCGCGTGTGAGAGAGAGTGTGCATGTGTGAGAGAGAGAGTGAGAGTGTGAGAGAGACAGTGAGAGTGTGAAAGAGATAGTGTGTGCATGTGTGAGAGAGAGTGTGCATGTGGGAGAGAGAGAGAGTGTGTGTGTGTGTGAGAGAGAGAGTGTGTGCGTGTGAGAGAGAGATTATGCATGTGAGAGAGACAGTGTGCGTGTGAGAGAGAGTGTGCGCGTGAGAGAGAGAGTGTGAGAGTGTGAGAGAGACAGTGAGAGTGTGAAAGAGATAGTGTGTGCATGTGTGAGAGAGAGTGTGCATGTGGGAGAGAGAGAGAGTGTGTGTGTGTCAGAGAGATAGTGTGTGCATGTTTGAGAGAGAGTGTGCATGCGGGAGAGAGAGAGAGTGCGTGTGTGTGTGAGAGAGAGTGTGTGGGACAGAGCGCGTGTGTGAGAGAGAGAGGGAGAGCATGTGTGAGAGAGAGCGAGAGAGAGCGTTCATGTGAGAGAGATCGAGAGAGAGAGCGCATGTGAAAGAGAGCAAGTATGAGAGAGAGAGACCGCGCTCGTGAGAGAGAGAGAGCGCGTGTGTGATAGAGTGCATGTGTGTGAGACAGAGTGCGCAAGAGCGAGAGAGATT